>NW_027673299.1:0-21165 GCF_964194415.1 Vipera berus
TGCCCTAATCCTGCTTCAGCTTGGAGAGAAGGAATTTGAAATTTAAAATCCTTTCCCACATTAAAACACAGAACAAACTATTTGAGCAAAAGACTGGTGGAAGATCATTTGCTCTATATGAAATGATGAGTTCACAAACAGGCTCGGGGGGAAAAAAAAACATTTTAGATTACTGCTATAGGAGATAACAAAAGGAAATGCTTAAGGTACTATAATCATTTAGGCCCTTTTTTTTCCAGGTCACTGTAATCTACCCAAAGATAACTAATTGCACAAAGTAAACATTCCTCTTCAACCACAAAAGGAATCTATTACACAAACATATAATTCACAGTCATTTTTAGTGGGCTGTAAACAGTTTGGAATGAGCATAAAATGGGACAAAAATCAAAGTGAGCATTTTGAAATGAAAAAGTGTTTGCTACAAAAGGTCAGTCCCTTTGCTTGGCAAACTATGCAGAAAAGCCTGGGAAAATGTTGAACACACAAGCAGTAAGGGGATTTTAAAGCCAACAACCTCCCTGTTTCTTTAAACAGACATCGGAACCTATAACTGGATGCTGTCAAACAAATGACAGCAAAAAAATAGAACAGCTGCTAACAAGTAAAGTTAAGAGATAAAAGTTTTAAAAGCAAGGGACCTTCTCCGAAATGGACTAAAGGTCTTTCTTAAATCTTTATTCAGGGCTAGAGATCTCAGGATGACTTTTTGGCCAAGAGTCAACTATGTGATTTTTGTATATAATTCTTGCAACAGAGAAAGAAAATCAGCAGTGTTGTTGCAAATGATGACATTAAGAATTTGAGTATACAAGTTGTTTTGGAAGGTCACTAGTTCTCATGACAGAAATTATTTGGGCAAGATTCTTTACAACATTTTGAACAAGATCAATTAAAAAGAAAAGAATGAAGACCATTAAGACTATTTGGAAAGAAATCCAAAAGACTTTAAGTGACAAATTACAGAACCAGAGTCCCACGTTACTAGCAACTTTCAGCATAATCATTTTTTTTTAATCCCATTTATATCCCGCCCTTCTCCGAAGACTCAGGGCGGCTTACAATCTAAAGCACAAATCAATGTGCTTAGCAATAGCCTTCATTCTATGTATATGCCTGCTTATTAGGGCTTCCCCCCCCACCCAAGCGGCATTATTACAAAGTCAGCTTATTGCCCCCAACAATCTGGGTCCCTGAAGGTGGTACTTTGAAATTAAATTATGAGATATAATGGGAACAACCTTCTATCCTTCAGCTTTTCTCCCTGACTAGATCTGGAAGTAACGGTGCCTGGAGGCGGTTCAGGTCTGGATGGGGAGAAACAGGCTTCGTCTCAATCCCGCCAAGACTGAGTGGCTGTGCATATCGGCGTCTCGGGTTAACCAAGTTATTCCACCTCTAACGATGGGGGGTGAGGTGTTACCCCCCGTTGATAGGGCTCGCAACTTGGGCGTCCTCCTGGATTCACGGCTCAATTTTGAAGATCACGGAGCCGTGACCAGGGGGGCTTTTGCACAGGTTCGCCTGGTGCGCCAGTTGCGTCCCTATCTGGACCGAGACACCCTACGCACAGTCACTCATGCGCTTGTGACCTCCCGTTTGGACTACTGTAACGCTCTCTACATGGGGCTGCCCTTGAAGACCACTCGGAGGCTTCAACTGGTGCAGAATGCGGCCGCGCGAGTTGTAATGGGGGTTTCCCGATACTCCCATGTAACACCTCTACTCCGCGAGCTGCATTGGCTTCCGGTTGCCCTCCGGGTGAAATTCAAGGTGCTGGTTATCACCTATAAAGCCCTACATGGCCTGGGTCCGGGTTATTTGAGGGAACACCTGCTGCCGGCATCAAACGCCCTTCGCCCAGTGCGCTCCCACAGGGAGGGTCTACTCAGGGTTCCGCCGGTGAGAGATTGCCGGCGGGTGACACCCAGGGATAGGGCCTTCTCAGTGGGAGCGCCTGCCCTCTGGAACCAGCTGCCGGTGGAGCTGAGGACTGCCCCCGACCTCCGATCATTCCGCCGGGGCCTGAAGACCTGGCTCTTTGAGCTCCTGGGCCCAGGCTGAGGAGAAAATTTTAACTGGGGTTTTTAAGTGTACAGGGTGAATTTAATATTTTTTAACTGGTTTTTAACTTTTGTATGTTTTGATTTTTAATTCCCTGTAAACCGCCCTGAGTCCTCAGGGAAAGGGCGGTATACAAATGTGATAAAATAAATAAATAAATAAATACATATCCCTGCTTCTGGATGTAGGAGGATCTTTGTCTGTAGGATGGCCCTCTGGCTTGAACCAAAAGAACATTTCCTATGTTGTGAGTTTAGCAACTTAACTAAGAATTAGAAAATGGGATAAAAGAGAAGGATATTATTCCTGGTCCTCTCTTTTCTCAGGAACTAGCTGTGGTGATGAAAAAATAGTAACATGATAGATAGATAGATAGATAGATAGATAGATAGATAGATAGATAGATAGATGAGACAGAGACTGCACTGTCATACTTACGAGGGCAATTCAAACCAACAGCACATCAGAAGTGGTGCCATAGAAAATCCCGCCAAATGTAAAGATGCCAAAGGAGAACTGCTAGTGAAGTTCATGGAGCGTGGTTCGACCATCAATTCAGAAGTCTACTGTGAAATGTTATGAAAACTCAAGACAAGCCATCCATAACAAGCGTCAGGGCATGCTGACTTCCAGTGTTGTGTTGGTTCACGAGAATGCTCGCCCACACATCACTAGACGCACCCAAGAACTTTTGTAGCAGTTCTGCTGGGATGTTTTTGATCACCCCCCCTACAGCCCAGATTTGGCGCCGAGTGACTACTAGTAAGGAATTTCAAACCTTGTAAGATGTTATGACAAGTGCCTCAATTTGAATGGCGATTATGGAGAAAAGTAATGTAATGTTGTAGTTTTCTAATAAGTATAATAAAAGTTCTGTATCTGTGAGTGTCTGTCATTGATAATGGAGGTTTATTTCTGAATTGCCCTTGTATAATCCCAACTTTGGACATAAGTATGTAAATAACAGCATTTATGTTGTGATGTCATGGCATGCATTTTGTCACTTGTCCCTTTGTTCTCCATATGGACACATGTCTTTTCTCATTAAGTTTAAAGGGTACCATATGGCATCCTTGGTCTCTTTTTCATCTCAAAAGCAGGATGACACTGAATTATTTCCATTATTCCACAGTAGAAAGTGAAAGTGGAGAGAATTAGATATTGGGATTGCTGTCTCCAATGGTGGCCTGTTGGCTCAGCATTCACATTAATGCACAGACTCTGCCCTCTTGCTAACTAACTTTAATGCCTTTATTATTGCCTTTGTATGGATCACAGTCACAACTTAATTACGGTAACAATCAAAACAGATCAGAAGGATGAACCAAAATGTTCTTAATAATGGCAAATATGTATGCTCCAAGAACTTTTGATAGTGTTCTCTCTCTTTCAGAAAACTTCTCTCTGAGGAATCATATTATTTCAGTGTGCGCAATGAGGAGGGATGGTAGTGCGAAGCTGAGAACATGGCTTATGGCTGAGTCTGTCATGTCAGATATGTATTTCTTTATCCTTTTTACAAACAAATGCATTTTATATAGATTTTTAAAAAATACATTATTTTAATTGTTGGTGAGGCACAAAGCAAAATTTGATAGTCTTGGATAATTAGCTAGAAAATAGATGTGGAAATAATCCTAGAACAGAAATGTTTCACAAAACAATTACTCTTTTCCTTGCACAGGATTTCTAGTCTAAGCAATAATATTTAATTGTTTTTTAACTTTTGTACTTCGTTTTTATATTTATTGCCCTGTACACCGCCCTGAGTCCTTCGGGAGAAGGGCGGTATAAAAATTAAATAAATAAATAAATAAATAAATAAATAAATAAATAAATAAATAAATAAAGGTGGGCTTTAATAATGACATATTATAGCAATAGCACTTAGATTTATATACCGCTTCTCAGTAATTTACCACCCTCTCTAAGAGGTTTACAGCCTATTGCCCCCAACAATCTGGATCCTCATTTTAGTGACCTCAGAAAGATGGAAGGCTGAGTCAACCTTGAGCCAGTCAAAATCAAATAGCTGGCAATCAGCAGAATTAGACTGCAATACTGCATTCTAACCACTATGCCACCACAGCTCTTAATATACTAACATTAACATATTAATGTTAAACTGACAGCTAACAAAGAAAAAAGCAGAACATTAAGGTCTAAAAATTTTTACAGGAGAGTATTCATTTAGATTAAAATAACTTCCTTCACTATTCACAATCAAAAGAATAAGGATGTAAGACATGGGGCTGTCCACAAGCTAAAAATACTAGTAGGACAAATTATTAAATAATAATGCAATGCAATGATAGTGGATAGGAAACATTTTCAATGAAACCTTTAGCATCAAGAAATTGTTTTTGACCAGTTCAGTTGGAAATTACTAGCTGATACATTCTGATGTTCCTTTTCTTTATTCAATATTATTATTTTCCATATCCCATTTACTTTAAAGTATATCTTCTCCTGTATGACACATGAAAATAATATATTATTGTTAGTTTTAATTTAAAATGATTTTGTGTAGCTTATAGCCACATCTAGCAGGCAATGTTAATCAAGTGAGACAAGATTTTTTGCAAATTGCCAGTAAATGTACAATGTGAAACTCACATATGAATTCAGGTGAATTTAAACTGATTTTAAGATACGGAATGTTATACCTGAGGCTTTTCCGCTGCCAGTACTTATTTTCACAGCGAGCAATACTTCAGATTAGTACAATCTAGTTCTGTAATGGAGGTTCTTCAGAGAGAGAAAAGAAACTTTCAACTTTAAGGAAACAAACTATAAGGTTACTGTATGAAGATGGGACAGAGAGACACAGCTCTCTGTTTCAGCCAAGATGCCAGCTGCAACGAATGTTTAGGCCCTCTTACTAAGACTATGTAAGTAAACATACAGTTTTCATTAACTATGCCTTTCCCATAATTGGTACATAAGTATTTCCCATGACTCTGTAGTTGAATAACTTGGCTGGAGGCATATCTGGCCATTAGGAGGAGGGCTTTAAATCTGTTGAGTCCCAGCCATGCTGGGAGACTTGGCACCTCCACATATGGCTTCCTAATACCAATCCCTGTCTAAAATGTCATCAGAAGCTTTCATAAACATTGGATTTAGCTTCACATAAATTACTGCTGTCCTGCAATAGTTTGTGCCAGAATTTAGTGAAAACAACACACTGAGTAAACAGAAGTAAAGGCGCAGGAATTATAATCCTAGTCCAGGAAAAGAAAAAAATTGTATACCAAGGACAAAGTCATAAATAGTGATAAAATGCAAATTTTATCACATACCACTGAGATTAGTTATTATTTATATCTCTACTAGCTAATGCCATATGCTAGCTTAAAGTTATAGTAAATACAGAGAAGGAAGCATACAAATCAAAGCGGAATCATGCAATACTTATAGAAATTATTCTACAGAATTAAAATTATTCTGCATGCCTTCTCACAGACTACAAACATCTAATATGCATCCTTGAAAATATATATGTATATGTATATACAGTATGTATATATGTATTTTTCAAGGAAACGTATTAGATGTCTGTAGCCTGTTGCAAGGTATACAGAGTAATTTTGAGGCACTCGGATGTTTATTTGCAGTATCTATGAATAACAAAGATAAATGTATTTCTCTAAAAGTAGCAACATTTTCCTAAATTATGTGTAAACTTCACCCATAAATGGTTAGTAACAATTCTTGTTGTTAAGGAATAGTTTTGTGTGGTACATTTTATTGATTGTGCTTTTATTGGTAAATGACTGAAATAAAGTTTCTGTCTACTATAAATATCAGCAAAAAACAACAATGTTAAAACTGCACTATATTTCTTAATGCCTTAAAAGTTTCAAAGCAGCAGAGTTAGAGAACATTTTAAAATTAAAGTTTCTAATAGCATTGAAAAAGCCAAGGTAAAATGCCAAATGAATCTTTCAACAACAGAAAAAAACCTTTTCCTGATATTTGTAATGTCTATGGCAAAAAACATATTGTAATATTAATAAATAAAGATAATAATATCTTTATTATCTTAACATATCTATTTATTCTCTTTAACATCTCTATTACCTTTAATACATATTTTAATATTTTAAATCTCATTTTACTCATAAGCCACTCAGAATCACTTATGCAGTGAGATGGCAGTGTAGAAATTCAATCAATCAATCAATCAATCAATCAATAAAATAAATAAGAACATTGTATTAGCAAAGGCATTTACTATTGGACATTTTTAAAACAGGACTGCATTTTTCAATGAATTAATTTGATCCAGAAACCAGTTACCGTATTTTATAGTACTTGGGATTTGAGTTGTTTAATGCTACCTTATAGGAAGTACCTAGGACTGAGGAACTATTCCAGCAGCCAATGAGCACTTTATGAATATAAGCAGTGAATCAGTGTGTTCTTTCACTAAAGCTTGTTTAATTCTCTTGCAATGAGCAAGAATAGCCAGTGGAAATTTAACATTAGAATGGTAAAAGCTCCAAATTCAGCAGGAGTGACTTTTTAAAAAATTGTATCAACACAAGCTATCAAACTTGTAATACCTTTTAATCCAGAATCTACATTTTATATCATTTATATTTATATTTTCTTTCTTTTTACAGGCTTGGTTGGTTAACTAACCACAAAACCATAAAGTAAAACAAACTGGGGTCTTGTTACTTTTCCAGGGGATTGATCTGTAGAATCAGTAGGTGAAGTTGCTAATGAAATGTTGCTAAATGTTATCACTAATTGGTGTAGATCAAAAAGCTTATAAAGAGACAGCTGCAGTAGTCAGTTCAAAAGCTAGCAATCCTAAAAGAGACTCCCACATTCCAAAATCTCCACTGCATATTTCTGGCTCTAATATTTCCATATTTCATAGCTATTTGATATCCTGGGAATATAATTTTCCTAATTCACTTATATGAGTAAAATGGAATTTCCAAGAATTATACACCATTAACCCTGCATACATATAATATTACATGAGCATATTTCTATGAATGTATTACGCTTTCCCCTTATCCTCTGTCTTCTTATGCTAGCACTTCCCTTAACTCCCCTTTGCTGCTTTGAAGGATTTACGATCCCTCCAGAATAGATTGCAAAAGGGTATTGGAAGCTTAGAAGGTAGGGTGCTGTTGATGGATACGTTTTTTGGCACAATGCAATACAACACAACTGCTGTATAAAAGTAGATTTCTTTTGTCATGAACTTCATGAAAGTTGGTTTTGTGTGTTCAAAATATCTTTTACTTGATTGCTAACTTCATTTTAGTTGAAAACTACTTGGAAGCAGAAAATGGAATGTATACATTACAAGGACATATTTTTAAAGGCAGTAAACATTATAGGCTTTAAACAGTGACAGTAATCAAGTACAAAAGTTCAACAAATAATTGTAAGGGCAAGAGACCCACTGCTGCTATTTATTTTGAATAATATCAGTGACTGTCCAGAAAAAAAAGGAGGGGATGGCACATACTTATTTCAAAGAATATTAGGAAGTTTAAGAAAAGTGGGGAGGGTTGATACCATTGTAGTTTTAACACCCAGCTATCCATCAGTAGGTAAATGAAAGACAGAATTTAAAATCTCACTTATAAATATACAGCCATATTTAGGAATGTATGTAGATCATAAAATACATACCTCGTTCCTCAACAGCTTTTATACACATTTTAACAAAGTAAGGGACAGTAGAGCCATCATGTTCACACACATTGTGTAGGTAAGCACCAAAAATCTGATCTAGAAAACACAAAACAGAATGGCTGATTAAACAGAAACCACACTTTAAATAAGCCCTCTGAAATGTGAAACAAAGTGAATAGTAAATTATAAAGGTTTTGTTGTCCACTTACCTAGTTTTGCAAGCAAAGTTTGCTTGTCAAACATAATATCAAAGAAACTTAGAGAATTCCATTCCAGGTTTTGCCTTATGTTTGTGAACATTATGTGTGTTTAGTTTTTACTAGATATACAGCATACATAACAATGATCCCTACTCAAATTGTGTGACTATATCACTGAAAAACAATGAGATAAATTTGATGTATGACCAATTTGCAACCCATTTCTTTCCTTGGGACTGAGGCCATGAGTTATGACTTCTGATTTATTTTATTTGGCACACTGAGTTAAGGATGTCCACAGCTTGTTCTCAGTGGTGTGGATATTAGAAACTGTCAGCTGCATTACAGAACACATAAGCAGAGATATCCTTTTCTGTGCAAGCCCCATCTGTAATCATCTGCATGTCAGGTTGTTATGTAAGGTGAAAATGCTATGTCCTCCACTCTCCTTCAACATGCAAAAGTAAAATAGACTGGATAATTGAATGCTATTCCTATTGAATGTCAGTAGGTAAGCCATAGCCCAGATCTGTCTTCCAGAAAATATTTTAAGAATAGCTGAGGGTCAACAGTTGCATGTCCAGAGATCATAACTTGCTGCCTTAAGCTGCTGTTCCCTTGTGATCTTACGTAGCCAATGGTTTGTTTAGAAAAGCCAACCTGGAAGGTTGTACTGACATCACAACAATTAAATGTATAGAGCATTGTAATATAATCCAGAGAATATCAGCCTTGTGTGAAAACAGCTGTTTGATGGGGAATCTGAGTTTAGAAAATGTTAACTGTCCCATAAGTGAAAAACCCTATTTGGTGCTATCATCAGTCTAATAGATTGTTTATACTTGTATTTGCAGCTGCATTTCAAATTCAAATTGTGTTTTAAATGCTTGTAAATTGTGCTTGAAAACTAAGTTTTGAAGGACACTACTTGTATTTTAAAATAAAACCAACTGGCCTATGTACACTTAAAATATTTAATAGGATAAGGTTTGGACTTCATACAAGAATAAACTTGAAGAATAAGCACAAATAGCTTCATATATTCATTACAGCAACCTGTCTTTTTCAGATTTTAACATGAGGCTGATAACAAGATGTGATTGTTTCAAAAGTCTCAATAAATTGATTGCTTAAAAGAATAACATCCCTTTTCTAGCTTGTTCAGAAGCCTGAAAAATAGCAGGCTTGTTTAATAAACAACAGAGAAGTTTGCTGGAGGTCTGAAACTGTTCTTCTTTTTCACAGAGCACACAGTGATATGAAATAATATAATCTACTATATGAAGGTAGAGTGGAAGGCATGCCAATATCTTACTCTTCAGATAGGACAAACCAGTTTGCTCTAGTCTAGTGGCTTAGACACCAGGCTATAAACCAGGAGACAGTGAGTTCTAGTCCCACCTGAGGCATGAAAGCCAAGTGGGTGACTTTGGGCCAGTCACTCTCTCTCAGCCCAACCCACCTCACAGAGTTTTTGTGGGGAAAATAGGAGAAGAAGTATTACTGGTAGGTATGCTCGCCTCCTTGAGATATTTATTAAAATAATAAAGGCAGGATATAAATAAATAAAATGATCCACTGTTTTTTAAAAAATAACACTTTGTATTGCATTATTTATCATAACAAGACATACCATGTACATATACTCTACACAGCAGCAGTAGAGAACTGTATGGATTATAAACCATGGATAGAAAGAAAAGGTCCAGAAAATTTTAAGACATAAGGTAGTATTGTTATTATACAGTAATTGTAATGGTACCAAACCAGGTAAATAATTTAATAATGGTATATTATATTATATTATATTATATTATATTATATTATATTATATTATATTATATTATATTATATTATATTATATTATATTATATTATATTATATTATATTATATTATATTATATTATATTATATTATATTATAATATTATAATATATTATTATATTATATTATATTATATTTATTATATTATATTATATTATATTATATTATATTATATTATATTATAATATTATAATATATTATTTTATATTATATTATATTATATTATATTATATTATATTTATTATTATATTATATTATGTTATATTTATTACATTACATTACATTACATTACATTATATTATATTATATTATATTATATTATTATATTATATTATATTATATTATTATGCCTCTCTATTACATCATTTACAGACAGCCAATAACTTTATTAGATATAAATCTAAAAAAAAATAACAAAGAGATAAGTTTCATTACACCATTTTCTCCAACATTTTGTACAAAGTTGACATTTTTCCCTTGGCAAATGTTTAATTATTATTTTACTAAGAATAAGTCATCCTGACCCCTTGACAATGCTTGTAAATTGTACAGCTTACAAAATGTTGATTTTTTGTGTGTTTGTGTGTGTGCTTCATAACTTTAATCCTCTGGCTGGCTGAGGGTGTACATCATGAAGTATGTCAGGATAACTAGGTTAGTGCTCTGAGATTACAAATTAGCTTCATCCTCCTTCATCTCTGCTATATATTTTTGACAAATTATGAAGAGAGTGCTCCTTAATAGGTACTTTGTCAGCAGAATCAAAATGAATCAAACCTATGAGAAAAACCATTCAATGGAAGCGGTTTAAAATGTTTAAACAATGTGGCTATAAGATCATCATTTAAGCCTAGAGATAGTCTCTGCATACCTTTCCAGCAGAGCATGACACTTGGAAAATTAGTGTAGACGTTCTTTGACAGCACTCTATAATCAATGTTTCTTAGCAAAGCCTAAAATAATCCTAGGAAAGGATGCATAAATAGTAACCTGCACAATATTAAAGACTATGATATCTTTAGATTCTGCCTCTCCTAGTGTGTTCAAGTAAAAACCTCATTTTTTTTGTTTCAAAGAGCCCACATTTCATTCTTTTACATATTTTGCATTTTGTGAAAATTTGCCAACATTATTTGTAAAGAAATTGTATAGATTAGTTCAAAGAATACAGAGCAATCCTCTTAGCTGTGGATATAGTTGAAAAATTTGTCTGAAGATACACCACCAGTTTTTGTTCAGATATTTCTACTAAACACAGAAAGCATTTTTTTCCAGGCCTCAGATGCTCAAAAGTGACTGGAAGTCTTTGTTTGTTTGCACTTTTTCATCACGCAAATTTGCAATCAAGTACTTGTGATACCATCCTTGATGAACACAACATTTTGGTGAAAAATTTCCATTTCACTAGGCAACATAATCTCTGTCTATATAAAGAACAGATTCTCAGAAAATATAATTCATTACTGAGCTGAGCTGGAAATACCCACCCTACGTTGGCTGGGCCAGCCTTAAAAGAGGAACCATTTTCAGAGACTTTCAATTTTTACTAATTTTTATTGGGTGTGCAGAGATTGATTTACAAAATGGGAGCTGCCGTTTTCTTTTTCCAGTTTTTCCCCTCAGATGTTTCCAGTGGCAGAGAAATCTCTCTGATTAGTTTAAAGGTAATGAATTTTCACTTGGTTTCTCTGGTCCACAAAAGAGAGGGATGATAATTCAGTCCAATACTAATTGCAAAATCTAAAACAGAATTATAATTATAATTTCCTCAGACTTGGAGTAACGCATACTTCGCTCTCAGCCTGCACTCATGGATTGAATCCTTTGCCATTATGGTGTCATTGTTCAGTGGCAATCCAAATGTGTGCATTCATTGGTTTTTCTGTTGCAACTTTGAGGAACACAAAATACAATTTTGGTTTAAACAAAGCCAAAATTGGGTTAGCTGAGTAATAATTACTTAATCTGTGCGAAGCAACACTTTTACCTTTGGGGCTTGAACCAACTTCCAGAATCCAGCATATTAAAGTCTCTTGAAATCTTGATTAAAAGAATCTATATCATGCATGTCTGGATGTATATACTGGAAGTTTCTTTGTTGTTGGGTTTTGTTTTGTTTTCAAAAATTTTTTTTCCTTTGCCATATCTAAGTAGTTTAAGTCTTGTTGGGATAAAGAAACATACAGAATATTTTTTCCAATAAAACAATAATTGCTCTCAAGGGACTAAAGAAAGCAAAAGGTCTTTGTGTGATTTGTTTCTGAAATTGTTCTTTAAAACTTATGCTTTCTTCCCCCCCCCTTTTTTTTTAATAATGGGGTAGGGAGTAGTGAAGATAAGCAAAGATGTACATAACACTCCTAATCTCCTGTTATGACAGTTTATGTCTCCCATCCAACTTATTTAGCTCCAATGTCTGGGAAATAGACACAATGTCCACCTTATGGAATGCTATTTAACTTAAAATGTTCCCTTTAGAATAGAAAATTATTTTGTCTTCCCCTAGTTTTTTCCTAGGTTCTCAGGAATTGCTCCTTTAGAAATGGCCTTATTTATCATTTGGAAATTTAAAAGAATGAAATACTTTTATTATTACCATGGGGAAGGAAATTCCCATAGAAAGAGTTGTTTGCGAGAAGTTGTGAAAAGGGAGAAGGGAAAAACTGAGCGACATTCTATGCCCTTATACAGCTTTAATCATTCCCTTTCAGCTGTTATCAATTTAAAACCAATGAAACTCCCACACTGAGTCCATTTGAGGAGTCAATTTTAATATCTTGAGGCATCTGTAGTTATTCTGAATTGGCTGCAAAAGCAGAACTAACAACTTAAGCTCTAACCATAAGTCTACATCAGCCTGGTAACCCATACATCAAACACCGACAGTTAGTCAATACTGCAGATGGAAAAAAACAACAACAACCACCTTTTTAAAGAAGAGCAGTATATTCACAACGTGTTCAGCAGTACGGTTCACATTATGAGTTTCAGATATATGTACATAAAAACCATCCATTAGGAGCAGTAGTGGACATGACAGCTGTGAACATGAATATAAAAGGAAAGGAGAGGAGAGTCATTCTGCAGTTTGAGGCATGAAATACGATGATTATAGCTCCTATGAACTGACTATCCTACTTTAAAACAAAAAAAAACCAAAAACAAAACCAAGAGTTTGAAGATAAGACAGAGCTATGAATTGTTCATTTGCTAAAAGCCAGGCAGCAGATTTACCCATGTAAAGGACTTTCTGAGGGTGAAAAATTAAAAGCATCTATGGGTGTAAAGCCAGAGCATACACCAAAATGCTTGGCTTCAAGGAAGAACAAATTGCTGGTGAGGAAGGACTGTCAGGTTTCAAACCAAGAAGGACATGTGCTCCTTCTTCTGAGCTGAGTTCTTTCATGTTTCACATGTATAGACAAAATCTTGCTAGACTGGAGTCTACCTTTGCATCTACAATAAACTCTGTGGATTATTAGGGAGCAACTGTCTTCATCTGGGTTGAGTTGCCTCTTACTTTTCTGGAATGTATCCCCTCCCTCCAGGACATACACCTCCTCACTACATTCCATAACAGGACTTACACAGGCAGTCCTCGACTTACGTTCATTCATTTAAGGACTGTTTAAAGTTATAACAGCACTGAAAAAGTGACTTATGACTGTTGTTCATTCTTATGACTGTTGCAGCATCCCCACGATCATGTGATCACATTTCAGACTCTTAGCAATTGGCTTATATGTATGACCATTGCCGTGTCTCAGGGAGATGTGATCACCTTTTGTGAACTTCTGACATGCAAAGTCATTGGAGAAGCCAGTTCACTTTACAGCTGTGTTACTAACTTAACACTATAGTGATCACTGCAGATGGGGACTGTAGCCAAGACATTAAAAGACGCTTGCTCCTTGGGAGGAAAGCCATGGCAAATCTAGACAGCACACTAAAAAGCAGAGACATCACCCTGTCAACAAAAGTGGGTATAGTCAAGGCTATGGTCTTCCCAGTTGCAATGTATGGCTGTGAAAGTTGGACCATAAAAAAGGCTGAGACGCAAAGAATTGAGGCCTTTGAACTATGGTGCTGGAGAAGACTCCTGCGAGTCCCTTGGACTGCACGGCGATCAAACCAGTCAGTCCTAGAGGAGATTAACCCTGACTGCTCTTTAGAAGGCCAGATCCTAAAGCTAAAACTCAAATACTTTGGCCACATAATGAGAAGGAAGGACTCACTGGAGAAGAGCCTAATGGTGGGAAAGATTGAGGGCAAGAGAAGAAGGGGACAACAGAGAATGAGGTGGCTGGATGGAGTCACTGAAGCAGTAGGTGTGAGCCTAAAGGGACTCCAGAAGATGGTAGAGGACAGGAAGGCCTGGAGGAACGTTGTCCATGGGGTCGCGATGGGTCGGACATGACTTCACAGCTAACAACAACAAATAGTGATTCATTTAACAACTGTGGCAAGAAAATGGGGCATAACTCACTTAACTGTCTTGCTTAACAGCAGAAATTTTGGGTTCAATTGTGGTTGTAAGTTGAGGACTACCTATATTCCCAAATAGCCCTTCTGGGCTGTTAACGGGTCCCCACTGTGTCCTTTTTTGCAGCAGACTAATGCTGGAGCAGGATTTGTGAATCAGGTTTTGATTCTGTGTTGTCTGAAATCTTGTTGTATAAGCAATTAATATGTGCTTCTTACATCTCAACAACACGTTGCATAGAAATTAATGCAAAGACTTAACCAGTGGAAACTTTGCCAGAAGTGCACTAATCAGCAAGATATAACTGAACAAAGAATGCAGTCTATAGAATCATATACTATAAGTGTTATATACATTGCTCTGTTTTGGTAATGGTTTAGAAGAAAGTATTTAATATTTTAATAATTTTAAAAGATGAATAGTTTTATTTGCCCCCAAAACTATAGAGTTTATGTAAAATCTGGGGAAGCTGTAGGTAATAGGTAAGGCTAACTCCAAAGGTTTAATTACTCAGAAGACAGAAGATTTCTGAGTAAAAATCTTTCCTACTACCTTTACCTATTGGTATCTTATGATTTACTATCTTATGATATATAATTGTATCTTATGATTTATGATCTATGACATCACTTTGGAATAAGTCATTAATCTATTAAATATTTAAAAATCACTACTGAGAAGGACTTTTTAAATTGAAATAAATGTTTGTGTTTGCAGCCTATATTTTCCACCTAAATCCTTCAATTAATTCCAGAGAATCAGTAACTGAAGAAAACTCCCACACCCCTGCTCTACAGCAAGCCTATCCTAGGTGGCCATTACATAGAGCCAAAAAAGTATATTACTTAAGATGAGCAAAAGACAAACTTACCTAAATTCATTATTTGCAGAGGATTTTGGAATTAATCTGAAAGTAACATGCGATGTCAGGACTATAACTTGCCATCCCCCATTTACACACTGAATATCTAAACAGGCCTATATAAATAAGACAGGCAAACATAATTAAAATGTTTTACATTGAGAGCAGATTATTTCTGGAAACAGCTCTGTCAATGGACAATGACATTTTATCTATAGCCCTTTTCGAGCATTCAGACGAATGGTTAAAAGACTTGAGATAAGACTGAAAATAGGGACTTGCCTTGCCTCTTACAAGTTCAGCTGGTGCTCTCAAAGAAAGCTCCACTCACGTGAGATTGAAAGAAAGTGCAACTTTCTGATCCTGGATTCTAATAAGGCAGAGTTGAGGATTGACTCACGGAAGGTGTACTTCCATGAACACAAACCACTTGATGAACATGTGGAGTTGAAAAGCAAGAGAGACAGTTCCCCTTAGTCTGAGTGCTGCATATATTCAGTTGAATATCTGAATCTGGTTTCATCTCTGTCTACTATATACAGTATCTAAGGCACGGGTGTCAAACTTGCGACGTCACGTGACGTATCACGACTTTTTCCCCATTCCCAGCAATGGGGTAGGCATGGTTTTGGTGTGACGCATCTGGCCCATGGGCTGGCAATTTGACACCCCTGATCTAAGGCATCCTGGAACTGCAATCTGTATATGAGAGGTTGGTGAAGTGTGTTGATCGGGAATTTAAAACAAAAATATGATATAAAGCTAATGTTATATTCTTCCATCATATGAAATACAGAGCCTAATGAGGAACACACATAATTTCTAGGATCCTAATCTTACAAAGACCAGGCATTTATGGCAAATTATGATAAGGCTATAGTGAAGACTGATTGACAATAGTGTAAGATATGTCTTAAGTTTTTCCTATGTTTTGGCTTCTATTTTAAATTATAATTAGTTTTAAATTTGCTTTGTTACAAATTTTTAAAATTACTTTTATTGTAATTATCTATATTTTAACCCCATTTGGAGATTATTATTATTATTTTTGTAGAAAAGAATCAACTGAATAAAGCAACAATTAGATGTAATTTTCTCTTGGAGATCTTTCTATAGGAAATAATAGGTGTATATAGTAATTGTACATGAAAACTAGTTCTTGTAATAAAAAGGTAAAAAAATCTCTGCCCAAACCATTTCTGCTGTTACTGACAAAGAGGGAGGGAGAGAGGGAGGAAAGAAGAAGAGTAAAAATAAACAATTTCTCAATCCTCTTAATTCACCTATAAAAAATTAAATCATTCTTTCAAGTATACGAAATTTGGCCAGCTCTTTTATTGTTAATCTGTGTTTCTACTTAACATGTTTTAATTCAAGCTTTAAAAATTAACATTTAAAAATCTTTTCTGTCAGGGAAAGCATTGCAACTGCATTTTCATAACATTTGAACAGATTAAGGGATAAAGTGTACTGAAGACAATGAAAGCACCTTATAAAATGAGCATTTTACATAGACATATTGGAGATTGGAATTAAGCTCTGCTAACAAATCTTAACCCATTTGCATGGCCACAACCTAATCCTCATGAAACTTTATGGTAGAAAACTAGCATGCTTTTGCTCATGAAAAATATTCCCTTCCTAGAAAAGATTGGGTCTCTATGGCAAAGCATGACACTTCATGGAATAGGATAGATCATACAAGGCATATTAGTGTTTAGGTAAAAAACCAGTCTATATGCTGGTAAATCAACATTTTAAAGCAAGTCTGTTGAAAATACTTGCACCTGCTTTTTCTTCAGAGACACATTAGAGCAGGGGTGTCAAACTGCCGGCCCACGGGCCGGTTGCATCATGTGGTGGCTGCATCCACCCCAGCTCTGGCAATGCGAAAAAAGTCACGATACATCATGACACGTCATGTGACATGGCGAGTTTGACACCTGTGCATTAGAGAATGGAATTGAGTTATGCTAATGAATCTGCATTTGTTAGGAAGGATCACATCTGATCCCTAAGTAACACCAATGGAGATTCATCAGCTACAATTTATTAAACTGAAAAAAAGCAAAACAATATAAGAGCCTTGGTGGAGCAGTGGGCTAATGCCTCCTTAAGTAACACCAGCTGCCTGCAATTAGTGCAGGTTCGCATCCCACCAGGCTCAAGGTTGACTCAGCCTTCCATCCTTCTGAGGTAGGTAAAATGAGGACCCAGATTGTTGGGGGCAATAAGCTGACTTTGTAATAATGCCGCTTGGGGTGTGTGTGAAAGCCCTAACAAGCAGGCATATACATAGAATGAAGGCTATTGCTAAGCACATTTGATTTGTGCTTAGATTGTAAGCCGCCCTGAGTCTTCGGAGAAGGGCGGGATATAAATGGGATTAAAATAAAATAAATAAATAAAAAAATTTACGTCAATAAATTAAAGCTTCAACTAACTTCAAAGCCAACCCATAAACCATCAGACGACACAATTTGAGACAAATCTCAACAAATGCAGCCCAATTTTATAATATTTTGTATCTTGCTATTCTACCAGTTTGGGATTTATAGGCAAACAGTAAAAGAGGACAACTTCTGAAAGTCCACCATACATAGTTCGTGAAATTGTGCTTGATGGGTCACTAGAATGTAAAATATCTGACAAATTTTACGAACATTTGAATGCCACATATTTAGATTACTAGATGACTGGGCAACAGAAAAGCCGTTCAAGTGATTACATGGACTGAGCCTTGAAAAGGGAATCACTGACTTCACATATTACTTTTATACTATTAGTAAGATCTAAATAAATAATTAAAATGGTTTAAACACCACTTCAGTATAAATTCCCCCATACTAAAGGGATTAGTTACCAGTTCCTAGGGGTTTGAAGTACAACAAGCTTATTAAAGTGGATTTGTTATGAACAATAATTTACAAGAGTTTTTTCCAGTTTTGTGGCTTTGTCACAATATGGTAAAGGAATATTCCTTTTTCCATTTCAATCCCTGGGTTAGGTTTCACTATTGTAGCTAGCACTGATTTACTGGAAAACTTTCATGGACTTGGAGGCTGCCCATTCCATCATGCTGAGTACTGTAGAGAAGAGTAGGCAAAGATGAAGGGTGGAGTTAAATGCATCATCAGTTTAGAGTCCTTGTGTTGCCACAAGAGATCCAAGTCCAGCCTCCCTTGAATTTTGTTGAACCTTATCTAGCACCAATTTAGTGCTAATCATTAGTTGACTAGATTCTTATGTTTAGGCTTGAATAAAGCCTATGCAGCAAGCTAAGAAATTGGTCGTGATTCTTTCTGCCTGATATTTGTTCAGTCAAAATCCAAGCAGAGGTCCTAACCATGTCCTTTTGTGTTCATAATCTTAAAGCAACAGATAAGAAAATAAAAGAGTTTAAGATCATTTTCTTCCTTTAATCTGCATTACACCTATAAAACTACCCTACGGTAGTATAATCTACATCTAATTTAATCTACAATGGCAAAAAAGGAGAAAAATGCATCTCTCTCTCTCTCTCTCTCTCTCTCTCTCTCTCTATATATATATATATATATATATATATATATATATATATATATATATATATATATATATATATATATATATATATATCTGTTTGTCTATCATTTATCTATCTATATCTCTATCTCTATCACTATCTCTATCTCTGTCTATATCTATCTATCTATCTATCTATCTATCTATCTATCTATCTATCTATCTATCTATCTATCTATCTATCTATCCTATCTATTTCCAAGTTCATAAAAAGGAATGCATAATAATTGAGTACTCTGCAGTCCTGTGAATGTTTGTTTGTGTGTCTGTGTGCTTTCAAGTCAATGTTGACTCCTGCCAAATTCCTGGACAAGTTTGCAGTTGTCTTGGAATCAATTTTGGAAATAGCTTCTCATAGCCCAATCTTTTGCCTGAATAGCAATAGCAATAGTATTTAGGCTTATATACTTTACAGCACTCTCTGAGTGGTTTACAGAGTCAGAATATTACCCCCAATAATCTGGGTCCTCATATTACTGATCTCGGAAGGATGGAAGGCTGAGTCAATCTTGAGCCTTTCAGTATCGAACTTCAGGCTATGGGCCAAGTTTGCCTACAGTATTGCACTTAACCACTGTGTCACCAGGGTGCTGAAGTCATCCATTTGGCTTCTAAATTAGGCCAGAATTCACAGTAGCCTGTTTTCTAGATCTGTGCCTTTCACCACTGATATTAAACTGACTCTCTCCAAGTTATAAAAGATAGAATTTAGGCATATTTTTGTATAACTGATAAAGAAAATGTTGAATTAATTCTGATATTCATTTACTGCAATGTCTCAAATAGACTAGTTTAAATATTACTGATTGCAACAATGGTACAAATTAAAATATTTTTTAAAAACATGATTTCTAATCACAAGCGAGAAAAACTGTCACCTTTTCATTGAACAGGATTTTAACAGCTGGAATAAGTAGTCAAGAACAATTTACACACTGGTAATTCATATTGTCATATATCCATTGCTGTGGCAAACCAGCACTAATAAGGATACGTTTCATATTGTCACAGCGACTGCTAGTGACACGAAACAGTAAGGTGGATTTGGGATTTCTGTTATTTCTTACCTGTAATAACTATTGAATAGAGATTATTACATCCCTTTCACCAATACTGAACTTTTGGAATAGGTATGACTAGAAATTCAATGAATAAAGCAATAGTCACTATAAACTCTAATTTGGATTTGTGAATTTTTTTTAAAGGTGCCTAAAAATTGGTTTTTATACTACTAGTAAAAGTTTGTCTCTAGGCCCTTGACTGCTGTAATCAGAAGGAATAAGAAGTAAATTGTACCAAGAGATTCCTTCTTTAAATATCACATACTATATGACTATAATGGGATTTCATCAGTGTAAATACTCGCCATCATAATCTCTGTGGATTAGAAAAAATCAGGAAATGAATATCCATCTTTACTGTTTCTTGGATCTTTCTATTTTCTTTCCTCTGTGGAGCTGCCCTCATTTGCAGTGGATGAAACCCTTCCATTAGTTCAAAATTGCTGGAACACAACCAAAACATCCAGTATACTATGGCTGTGCACAGCTGGTGCCAAAGAGCCTTTAACTACCTAATTTACATGATCAGTCGTGGTTTAAACATATACTCACTGGTAACTGGGCAAATGTTACGGGCAAGGTTTTATAACATGAGATAAAAATAAACCTTGCTCACATAGTCAAAGACTTCCACAATACCAAACATGTCCATAAATAAGAAACAATAAGAAATATTTTCTACACAGCCATCATTTCAGCCATAAACTAAGTTTTTCCATTTGAGCAGTTCCATCATGTGGAAGAGAAAGTTCACATAAACTCAGGGAGTGTAGAAACCATGTATGTATTTCCATGAAGCGGTATGTTATACACATATAAAGATTTTTCCTACTATTGTAAAGTCCATAAAAGGATAAAAAACCCTCTGTTTATTGGATGTCCTTTGTGTACCATTAAGCACATTAAGCTTTGGATCACGCTCAATATGTGTACATAAACCACATGTACCCTCCTATAAACTAGCTGGAAGAAATCCATTTCTGAAGACTTTTTCCTTCAATAACTACCAGCTGCCCTGCTCAAGGAAGCTAATGTAAAAGCTTTGTTGCACACACATGTAATAAATATACACGTCAACACCCAACATGTTTAGTTGGGAAGTCAAGCTAACTTGCATACTAATATTTTTCTCCAACTACATAAAAAACTAACACATAACTAGATCTGTTCAAGCAATTTAGTTGGACAATATAGCTCTGAAAAACAAGATCGTATCCTATGCCTACTCTGTTCAGACTGGAGTGAAAATTTTTCTGAGAAGTGGAAATTAAACTGCCCTGAAACTCTGAGATTTTTTGCAAAATCATTATCACTAATATGAATGCTGACAATTTGCATACTAGGGTCACCTCTGATATTAACAGTATTGCTTCCTGAGCACATGCCTCACTTCAAAATCCTATTTTTCTTAATTTCTAGAGGACCTTTGAAGCCCTTAGAACA
>NW_027673298.1:0-21090 GCF_964194415.1 Vipera berus
ACAGCAAGTCTTCTGCCCTTGAATGGTACCATCTTGCCCCCTTCTTATCCTTTTAACATTTATAGCAGTGACTTCTGTCACAGGAATTCATTTATCTCAATTTTAGTATGCCATTTAGAAAGTGGTAAAAGGTCTTTCTCTTTGTCTTAAGACAAAAACATTGAGCATTTTTTCCTCCATCTGCAAAATAGATTCAGTTGACAGTCAGCAGTGAACTTCAGTGAGATTTGAACCCCCTTATCTCAATGCACTAATTCATAATTCCTTTCATAGGTCTGTAATGGACCTCACGATTCTCTTCTCATTTTTTTCTTTGCTGCTTCTCACAAAATTCTTCAAAGTTTTAACATGCCTCTTGGTTTGTTATTTGTATATTCCTTCTAATTATTAAGACATCAATTTCCTTTGTATGTCCACTATAACATCTTTTTCCATATCTTATGATTTTCAAGTCCACTTCCAGATCAGTCTCAATCCTGTCAGCTATAACTTGTTCTTATTTCATAACGTCTTTTAAACACAGTCTATTTAAAGAGGCACGCAATGTTAAAATTAACTTCTGAATCCATTGTCCAAAAATATATTTCAATATGTCCAATGTTAAAATGTTTTACTTCCTTCTGTATCAGTAAGTCAAATTTAAGTCTTTTTCTCCTTTAATTTTTATTTTTCTCAGGTTCCTTCTAGGGTCCAGCCTTCAATGCAGTGGTGGGATTCAGCTGGTTCGCACCGATTCGGGAGAACTGGTAGCTAAATTTACCTGAATTTGGAGAACCAGCTAGCTTCTGAAAGTCCAGTCTAGGCCTCAGAGCCTCCCAGGCCTAGAACGGCCCACCGGAAGTGCATGGATACTGTAATGTATTGGGCTTGAGTGTAAGCTGGAGCTAGCTAACGGCTCCCAGCACCACAGACACCCCGTCTCCAGTGCTGTTATTGGCTGCCCCTAGGTGGCAATAGGTTGCTTTAAACCTATTGGCTGCCGCCTAGGGGCCAGGCTATAAATTGCTGCAGCTGCAGCCCAGTTCTCCAGTTCAGATCCTGCAAGCAATAAACCACGATCTTTGCTGAACTCACTCGCCTCGTCTTCATTCCTGCGTAACGAACCCAGTACAGAACAGATACCACTTCTGGAAGTTGGTTCTAGGCATCGGAGGCCTGGAGGAGGCCTTGCAGGACTAGAACGGCCCATCAGAAGTGCATTGATGCCACTTTTGGAAGTCTGTTCTAGGCATCAGAGGCTTGCAGGAGGCCTCCCAGGCCTAGAACGGCCCACCGGAAGTGCATGATGCCACTTCCAGAAGTCCTTTCTAGGCATCAGAGGCCCAGGCCTGCATCACATAATAGAACTGGTTGTTCAGGTATTTGAATCCCACCACTGCTTCAGTGTCACATCTTATCTGTCTATGGAGATTCTCAGTCATCCAAGTCATGGTTGTCCAAAGGTGTTTTTCAAAAGGCAACTAGACTTTCTTCAGGGATTTTTTTCCCTTTTAGAAAATGCTTTGTTTCTCAAACTTCTGATTGAATAGTAGGGAATGGAAAAATTGATATTCTTTGCAGTCCTCCAGTCATTAGCATTCTGAGAGTTGTTGGGCCATTTGGAGGCTTATCTGTACACTAAGAGTCACCTGAATCAGAGGGCAAATGGGTGTGGAACTTTCTTGGAACCGCTGAAGGACTGTGTCATAGACAGGAGATGGATGCTGTCTTATCATTCTCCCTCTATTGAGAGATGGCTGTTCAGTTTCAGCATAGATGGTCTCTATGTTACAGCTTATTATTTTTAAAAGACAATTCAAAACAAGCATTTTCCCACAGGAAGGATTCCAAAATCTTATTTTAAATCCACCTGAACCCTTAATCCATTTGTAACTTTCAAAATCTAATCACCCTTCAAGTTCTGATCACCCTTTTGCTGTTTATTTGAAAAGTTGTTTGTTTGTTTGTTCGTTTTTAAAAAGTCCTTAATCTTCTGCTTAAAACTTCCTTTGCTAAAGATTGAAGGAAACTCGGGATTCTCCAAAATCCATGGGCCTGAAATTTCAATACTTTGGGAATGCACTCATTTGGGAAAGAGTTATGCAGATGAAACTGTAGGGTTAGAGTTAGGGTTTCTGGCAGTGGTAGTCTGCCTTAGTTTGGCAAGATAATGTCTATAGGTCAAAAACAATAAAGAAATCTGCTTGGAAGAATGGCAATGTGTCTTTCTTGGCTTTTGTAACTTGAGAAGAATGTGCTTAGCCCCTGAAGATACTTCAGAGAGGAAGAACAGAGGCATTAACTGGACTTTGTTCCTGTTAATAATAGTGTTTACTCTACCATCCACTGGGAATGAAATACCCGTATTTGTTTCCAGTAGGATCTATGTCAAACAATATTTAATGCTAGTCTGAATCTGTTTCCTCTCCCAAGAATTTTATAGACATCTACAGGGGGCAGAGGAAAAAAGGGACACAATTGACAAAATATTTGTCATGGCTTTGTGACACTAAAACTATGATCCATGTATCTGTGTCAGATATTAAGATACAAGTACAAAAAGGCAGTTTGTATCATAATATCACTGAGCATGTCATTTTCATGCCAACCTGATTTGCTCTGAATAGCTGTTCAAACTATGTTCAAACTATGACTGCAAGCCATATTTTTAGTAATTCAACTTAAGTGAATATACTGAATTACAATGTAATAAGAATGCTCTTGTACTAAAGGTTTTAATTTCTTCCAAAGACATTATTTTGCTCTACTTACTTTCAGATATTACTTTACCCTTTTAGGGAAGTAAGGATCCTTAGGGACAAAAAGTTTTAAAACTAATTTATAATGGATATTAAAAGTACTGCGGCTGTCTCATCATTTGAATGAGATAAAGGTATCATCCAGTCCTTATTAGAAATTTAATAACATGGTCCTAATTTTCCATTATATAATGGATTTTTTCATTGTGGATAATGCAATTTGTTATGACCAAATGATAGATTTTGTGGGTAGCTCAAAGGACAGCTTTGCCAAACCTTTTCAGCATCAACATCCCTGACAGATCAATCTTTGTTTTTGCTCATATGTCTTCTGTGGAACACAGGCCACCATCTCTTTCTTTAACATTATTATAATGTTTCATAATGGGTGGTTGGGCTGGGACTCTTTGAAGGTTTATGTACTCTTAGAAGAGTTGGTCGCCTTTAAAAAAACAACAACAACAATCAGCCTTTCACAGGCAGAACCAGATTGTTTTCAGAGCTTGCCCAACACTTTCTCCTCACTCTTCCTACAGAGCTGGGCAATTGCAACACCATAGTGTTTGAGGGCTTCAGGGATACAAAGATTAATGTGTAATTATTCAAAATAAGTGGTATATTTATTCCTTGATAAACTCTAGTCCTAATGAAATCAGGACTAGTCTTATTCATGGTAGATAGCCACAAAGAGTCATCTATCATTTGAACAGGTTATGGGTTAAAGTTAATTTGATAACCTCTAGTTTTATGTTATTAGGAAATCTCAATATAATGCATTTGAGACCACTGATATAAGTAACAAGAGGAGTAACACAAGCCAGGCACAAACTGTTTTTCTCTTCCTTTCATATCTCTCTCTCTCTCTCTCTCTCTCTCTCTCTCTCTCTCTCTCTCTCTCTCTCTCTCTCTCTCTCTCTCTCTCTCTCTCTCTCTCTCTCTCTCTCTCTCTTTCATGGCCCAGTTTTACTTTTTCTCATCTGCCTTTTTTAACATTCATTCATTCATTCATTCATTCATTCATTCATTCATTCCCCTTCAAACCCATCTGCAAAAATGATTCTAGTGCATCCCAACCTGCATAAAAATAAGGGGTTCATTTATCCTTGCTCCTGAACTTCATTGAGAAGATCATTAGGATATTCTTCATTCCATTGTCATTTTGCAAATCACTTTTCAGCAAGATAGGGGCAAACAAATTTAATAATAAATAAATAATTTTGGCATAAGAGTTTTTCAATCTGACATAGAATTTGAAGATTTATTTTAAAGAAGGTGGGAGAAGCATGCAGAACTTCTTTCCAACCATTGGAAAGGCCACGGCCTTGGTTGATGTTTCCCAACCTTTGTAGTCTTGATGTGTGGACCTCAATTGCAGGAATTCTTGTCAATTGGTTCACTGTGCAATTCTAGGGTTTGAAGTCCGTGAACCTGGAAATTGGCAACTTTGGGAAATTCTGTTTTAGGTCACACAACTAGAAGGGAGGAGGGAGGAGGGCTTAAGAATGGAACAATTTTATTTTATTATTTATTAAATTTATGTATTGCTCATCTCATTTTGGGGGGAAAGTCTGGACTGCTTGTAAGATAATAAACAGAGGTATAAAAACAATTATAAATATAAAAATGAGATTAAAATGACAAAAGATTAAATACAGAGCAACTGACTGCCCTGCAAACAATCCTAAAGCAACACACTGGGAAATTTGATTGATGTCCCCATCAATTTGGTTCTATTCTGCTTTGGTTTTGGAGAATTATTTTCCTAGTTGACAGTTTCAGTGAATCCCAAGCTCCTTTATATCATTTAGTTCCATTGCCTTATCAAGATAGAAATAATACAAGAAGCATGCAGAAATATTTGCTACACCCTGCAAAAATGACAGGTATTATATTTGCATGTGAGTAGTCTAAAGCTCCTCCACTTCTTTACCTCATTTTAAGCCTGGCATACTGACAAAAACATAAGACTGTTTAGATAGAGACATCAACACTTACCATATCCAGCATTTCCTAGCTTGACAATGTGATTGTATAATATCACATAGCATAATTAGTTCCTAGGAAAATACAGAAATCTTAACTATCTCTTTGGAAGTATGTATTGCCTATTCCAGATAGTCTCTGTCCCAGATCTCTTTCCTTCTTTCTTTCTTTCTTTCTTTCTTTCTTTCTTTCTTTCTTTCTTTCTTTCTTTCTTTCTTTCTTTCTTTCTTTCTTTCTTTCTTTCTTCCTTCCTTCCTTCCTTCCTTCCTTCCTTCCTTCCTTCCTTCCTTCCTTCCCTCCTTTCAAAATTTATTTCTTAGTTTAAAAGTGAGTAACTTTTCTTTCTGGTGCAGAAAGAGGAAGTTCAAGTTTTAAATTATCATTGCAACTTTGCACTTTAAAAAGTCAACTGAAAATGCAGATAGGTTAACACACTCATGTCAACTTGTTAGCTGTTGAAGCAAGGCTTCCTTTTTGGGTGGTGCTTCTTCTGCCTTCAAACCTTGCCTATTTTCTTATGAGATGGGCCTCATTACTAAGGCTGAGCTATGACAGGGCCTGAGTTTCATCTGTAAATGATAGCAGAGGCTGAGAACATTACTCTGACTTTCTGCTCTCCCAATGATCCTCTGAATTTCTTCCCATTTGGATAAGAAAGCAAAATCTTTCTAATCATTTATTTAAAGATAAAGGTAAAGGTTCCCCCGCACATGTGTGCTAGTCGTTTCCGACTCTAGGGGCCAATGCTCATCTCCGTTTCAAGGCTGAAGAGCCAGCGTTTGTCTGAGGACGTCTCCGTGGTCATGTGGCCAGCTTGACTAGACGCCAAAGGCGCATGGAACACTGTTACCTTCCCACCGGAGTGGTCCCTATTTTTCTACTTGTATTTTTACGTGCTTTCGAACTGCTAGGTTGGCAGAAGCTGGGACGAGTAACAGGTGCTCACTCTGTTACGCGGCACTTGGGATTCGACCTGCCAAACTGCCGACCTTCTGATTGACAGGCTCAGCATCCTAACCCACTGAGCCACCGTGTCCCTTTTTATGATTTATTTAGGGTTTTCTAAATAAGATCATGGGAAGGCTGAACTGGTTTAGTTATGGCAACTAAAATGCAAATTTCATGGATCTATGGAGATTCTCAGTCATCTGGGTCATAGTTATCCCAAAGGTGCTTTTCAAGAGGCAACTGGACTTTCTTGTTTTTCTCCGGAGACTTTTCACTTCTTATCCAAGAGCTGAAGAAGCTTCTTGGAAGAGAAGTGAAACATTTTCAAAGAAACACAGGAAAGTCCAGTTGCCTCATGAAAAAGCACCTTTGGATTCAATAAAATAGATAAATACTGTATTTCTTTTTTTCTTGGGATTTTCATTTAGCAGAGAAAATCTAGTTCTTCTCATTCAGGTTATGTCATCACCAAGGCATCTCAATTCACCCTTAATTGAGAATGCTGGGCAGATTGGATTGTTGCGACAAAATGAATTAGCCGACCAGAATCTTGAGAAAGTTCATTAAGTAATTATACTCTCTCTCCCTTCTAAGCTATTTGTTTTTTCAAAAGTAGAAGCCAAAAATAATACAAAGGGTTGAAACTTCAATCAGCTATTTTAGTAAAACTATTGCAGGATGAAGGAATAGCAAATGCCACTATTAAAAGCAAATACATCCTCATTCATCTTGCACCAGCTTGTTCAACCATACTGCTCTAGTCTCTTTGAATCAGCTTCACGTCGTACTTTAATTAGGAAATCAACATTACTGAACCATCAGCTCTCAGCCTCCAAGCTAACTGTCACAATTTCTTCTCAACTCTTCAGGTTCTTGGCATGAAGTCCAAAATGTGGTTTATATATGAGATCAATGAAAGGTCAGCTTCATAATACACAACTATGAAACATATGGGTAATGATGCTGTATTTACCAAAGTTATCAGAGTGAATCATACTCTTTGGATAGCAATTTGGTTTTTGTTCAGATGGAGGCTGATGAGCTGGTCTGTCAGCACCATTATGATGTAGGATGCATGTCCAGAGCTGTTTTTTTCTTCTTCAAAATATTCTCTTAAACAAAGGAACAACAAAGTACATTTGTTTTAACAGTATGGAAAATGAATCTTCCTGACTCTCTGGATCGGAAAGTAGCCTGAATGGCAAAACAACAAAAACAGTGCAGAATCTTAAACTGAGACCTAATTGAGTGGGTTAGGATATGGGACATTTGATTAGTTGCACACATATTGCCAATTAGTTCATCATTAATTAGGTATTGCTTGGCTATAATACAAAAAAAGAACAATGGCATAATGCTGCCATTTCCAGCTTGATGCCATTTAGAAGATGTCCCAAAATATCTGGATAAGAGAAGATTAAAGTAGTTTGTCATAAAGATAGAAATGGTTAGTCTACCTCACGACTGCATGATTCTACTCATAATAATTACAGGACCAATGGCTTGTAATTCCAACCTTGTAGGAATTAATCACACATGCACATGTATAAATGTGTATGTTTAACAGAATAACAGAATTGGAAGGGGTCTTGGACTAGAAGACCAACCCTCTGCTCAGGCAGGAAACCTTATACCGTTTCAGACAAATGGTTGTCTCTTCTTAAAAACCTCCAGTATTGGAGCACCCACAACTTCTGGAGGCAAGTTGTTTCACTGACTAATTGTTCCGTCAGGAAATTTCTCCTTAGTTCAAGGTTGGTCCTTTCCTTGATTAGTTTCCATCCATTGATTCTTATCCTGCCTTCTGGTGCTTTGGAGAACAGGTTGACCCCCTCTTCCTTAGGGCAGCTCCATAGATATTGGAACACTGCTATTGTATCACCCATTATCCTTGCACATGGATAAAATATGTATGTGTTTGCATACCTGTGAACATGTTTATTGGCCCCTTCCAGGCTTCTTCTTCCATTGGACCTTTCGAAAAGTACATTTAAGTAACATAGATAAGTTAACAGAAAACTGCAAAGAAAAATACCACTCTGCATAAAAACAGGAAGATGTCCTTGAAGAAAATAGGCAAGAACCAAGCAAAGAAAGCTGAAACATTGTTTGGGTTTTGGAGAAAGTATTAGTATTTGAAAAAGACTCTTGCTGCTCCTTGATTCACTGAGATATAAATGGAAAAGGAGGTAAAACAGTCAGGCTTGAAGTATTACAGCCTTTCTCAATAAAGTCTACTTCTAGTCTTCCTATGGAAAAGGCTTCTTGATCTGATCTACCCTACAGATGACCCAACTTCAGTGATTCTCAGGACCTTTCAGTTATATTAATCACCAGTAGACAGCATATAACCAGTTTCATTTTTATTGGAACTCATCAGACATACATAGTCAGATTTAATTCTATGGGGGTTCAAACCCTCTATTGGGAACAGAATTCATGGATCATTGCATTAACTTTAGAAGCTATCCAGATCCCGAGAATTTTTCCTTACTCCAAGAAGCAGAATGGGAATCATGTAAAACCTCATATACAGGTTCATTTATAATATACAATATATGTCTCTCTGAGAACTTAAGAACAGGTGCATTGCATAAATCACACTGATAGACTGAACATCAAAAATGCATTAATAAATATATAAAAACCCCAACAGCATTAAATAAAAATGCAAATAAGGGTTATAGTTCATGGCTTTACTTAGAAGTATGCTTATCTCTCCAGAAGAGAAAAAAGACAAATGCATTCCAGTCAGTGGGCATTATAACTATTCAGCCATAGCTTAAAAGTTATTTTGTGAAGAGGCAAACTCCTTGCCTGTCTGCCTGCCTGCCTGCCTGCCTGTCTGTCTGCCTATCTATCTATCTATCTATCTATCTATCTATCTATCTATCTATCTATCTATCTATCTATCTATCTATCTATCCATCTATCTATTGTCTGCCCATCTCAACAGGTATAACTCTGGATAGCATACAACAGTGAATTTAAAAAAGCCAATAAATATATAAAACCGGTCATCATTAGAGCCTATAAAAACTATGATAGTAATTTATTGAAAGTTCTTGCAGTATGAACTCAAATAGACTTTGAAACTAACCAACCAATAAAAGATCAGGGAAACTCTCTATATGGAGTTTTAACTCTCTCTTTCTTGGTTAAATTTATTTATTTATTTATTTATTTATTTATTTATTTATTTATTTATTTATTTATTTATTTATTTATTTATTTATTTATTTATTTATTTATTTAAATTTATATACCGCCCTATTCCCGTAGGACTCAGGGCGGTTTACAGGGAAAATTAAAAGTTAAAATACATCACATAAAATTAAAATTGATTAAAACTAAGATTAAATTAATCCCTGAACTTAGCTAAAACCCCATTAATTAAATAATTAAAACCCCTCAGTCTGGGCCAGACAACTCAAAAAACCAAGTTTTCAAGTCCCTACGAAATGAGTGAAGGTCAGGGGCGGTCCTAAGCTCCGTGGGAAGCTGGTTCCAAAGGGCCGGCGTGCCCACAGAGAACGCCCTTCCCCTGGGAATAACCTGCTGGCATTCCTTAACCGGTGGTACCCTAAGAAGGCCCTCCCTGTGGGAGCGCACAGGACGATGGGAAGTTGATGCCAGCAGCAGGTGTTCCCTTAGATAATCCGGACCCAAGCCATAATATTATCCATCTTGAAAATGATCAATACCCTATCTACTTAAAAAAAGAGGACTATATTTATTGAGAACAGTTCCTAGTCACAACCCTACTGCTCACAGCTTTAGGTGTGTGATCAAATAACCCATAGTAGTGATCTTTTCCAAGCCCTGAATCCCATAATCCTGAGAAGGAAAGGTCTACTGAGTGCCCTGTCATTACAAATGTATTTTGAGCTGATTTATAGCACTCAGCAAAAGCACTTAGACTTATATACCACTTCATAGTGCTTTACAGCTCTCTCTAAGCAGTTCACAGAGTCAGCATATTACCTCCAACAATCTGGATCTTCATTTTACTGACCTCAGAAGGATGGAAGGCTGAGTCAACCTTGAGCTGGTCAGGATTGAACAGCTGGCAGTTGGCAGAGTTAGCCTGCAGTACTGCATTCTAACCAATGCGCCACCATGGTTCTTTTTCCTTTGTGGAAATATTTTCTGCAGATTGTCAAATGTAGCCAATCTTTCTCCTATTCACCTTTTCCCAGCAACATGTGGCCATTCATCCTCTGGGGACCTCCCTCACGTTGTCAAATATAGGAATGCTGATTAGGATGGTCAGCAGCTCTGGAGATTTAAGCCCATAGGAAGTCATCCAGATGTCCCCCTGGAAGAGTGATAGGAAGAGAACTTCCCACCCATTCTGGTCAGCTGCTTCATTCCACCTAATGGTAGGGTTGGTCCTGCATGCCACTTTGACAAATCAAGCTTCACAACTCTAAAAAACAGCAGAACTACAGTATCTTCACCGAACAACAGGAAAGTACTATCTAATTAGATGCTCCCTCCCATTTCTGAACCTAGCCACATTCCAGCTGTCCTGTTTTGGGGAAGTGTTGTCTGTTTAAGCTCCGCCGACTCTGACTTTCAATTATTGGTAACACCCACAGCTGGGCCAATGCAAAAATATCTACCATGTTGCAAGCCCATCTGTTCAGGAGGAGTGATCTGTAAGAACTCAATTTGGACAAAAGCTGCTTTATCACTCACAACTCCTAAATAGAACTCAGAAATAATGATGCTCAGTTTCCACATTTAGATCCCACGTTTAGATCATCCCAAGGAGATTGGATTTGCCTAGACAGATGGATATCTGATTGAGAAAGCAAGGACAGCTGAGAGGAAAGTGAATGAGGTTAGCATGACACAGGCTTTCATTACCATCTCCTGTCTGAGGAGAAAGGTGATTACTGGCTGCCTTCTGCACTCCTGGGAAAAGAAAGCAAAGTTGCAGGAATAAGATACAAAACAGGAGCAAATCACATCCTGGATGGAAAGACGGCTAAAACATGCAAAAAGACAATTCCCGTGGTGGCGAACCTATGGCACACGTGCCACAGGTGGCATGCAGAGCCCCAGTCCTAGGCCTTCAGATGGGTTTTATAAAACCTTTTTGCTTAGGCCTCCGCCTCCATGTGCAAAAAAACCCCAAAAAACGTTCAATCAATCAATTTCAATCTCTCATGGGGAAAAAAAGATCTTGCAATGTTGGACTTGACTGATTGAACTTTTTAGTCCGACGCAGTCTGCCGTTACCATGGCAGCCACGCCCACCCAATGAGCCATGGGTACTCAATTGGCCACACCCATCCAATTGGCCACGCCCACCCGGCACCTGATGATACATAAGTGGGTTTTGGGTTGCGGTTTGGACACTCGGTCTCTAAAAGTTTCGCCATCACTGGACTAATCTATGATGATGCATTTTTCCTCAGATTCTGTCATGAGAGAAAGGGAATTTGTTTTTCTGAATGATCTTGGTATTATTATTATTATTTTCATTTAGGAGAATGTGTACCTCAAAATAGGAAAATACAGGTTTAGTCCATTAGAAGCTGTTCTTGTTGCCACTCATTTAGGCTCCCGCACTAAATTGAAGCCTCCCTGAGAAATGGTTCTCCGGATTTTGCCTGAGCACATCCAGTGAAAGGGGAATTCACCAACTCCCTTGTATAGGTAGTCCTCAACTTACAACAATTCATTTAGTGACCATTTGAAATTCCGATGACTTGTGGCTGTTTGTGACATAACCGTTGCAGCATCTCCATGGTCACATGATCAAAATTCAGACGCTTGGCAACTGACTCGTATTTATGACAGTTGAAGTGTCCCGGGGTCATGTGATCATTTTTGCACCTTCTGACAAGTAAAGTCAATGGGAAAGCCAGATTCACTTAATAACCGTCTTTCTAACTTAACAACTGCAGGGATTCACTTAACAAATGTGGCAAGAAAGGTGATAAAATGGGGCAAAATTCACTTCACAGCTGTGTCACCCATAGAACCTTTGGGCTCAGTTAGGGTTGTTAGCCAAGGAATACCTGTAATTGGATCCACTCGTAATTAGGCTAAGCAGTTCTTTCTAATTTTCAAGTGAAGTCTTTTTTCTTGTGACTTACATTCATTATTTTCTACCTGCACCCTGAAGAGACAGAGAATAAGCTGTGTCTTTCTTCCAAGTGGCCTCGATTCTTCCACATAAGTCTTTTCAAATCTCCTCTTTCTTCCTAAGAAATTGCAATCCACTGACTACCCTACTTTTCTTTTGCACTTGCTCCATTTTCACTGATGTCTTCCTGAAGTATGATGTCCAAAAACAGATATCAGAATATAGAGGTTGACTCAGCCTTCCATTTTTTTTATTTTAATTCCATTTATATCCCGCCCTTCTCCGAAGACTCAGGGCAGCTTACAAACTTAGCAGTAGCCTTCATTCTATGTATATGCCTGCTTATTAGGGCTTTCACACACACCCCCAAGCGGCATTATTACAAAGTTAGCTTAATTGCCCCCAACAATCTGGGTTCTCATTTTACCTACCTCGGAAGGATGGAAGGCTGAGTCAACCTTGAGCCTGGTGGGATGCGAACCTGCACTAGTTGCAGGCAGCTGGTGTTACTTAAGGAGGCATTAGCCCACTGCTCCACCAAGGCTCCTTCCAAGGTTGGTAAAATAAGGGCCCAGATTGTTGGGAGCAATATGCTGGTTCTATAGATAGCTTAAAGAGGGCTGTAAAACACCACGAAGCGGTATATAAGTCTAAGTGCTATTGCTATGGTTATGGAGAGTAGTTACAACAATGCGTTGATCCCTTGTCCCTGCCTTTAAAGACAAGGGGATCAAAAGCATGAGAATGCTTGTGGCACCACGAAAAGGTGGTTATTGGCATGGGAAGAAGTTATAAACTTCTTGGAATATAATTCCAACAATATTTGAGAATATTTGATATTTGAAGAATTGTATTTGTTAGGGGTCTAGGACAATTGCAAGCTGTTTATTAAATATTTGATATCCTGGGCCCCTCACCGCAGCTGACTCAAACGAGCCAGCCGGTTGCCAAGCACCCAAATTCTGATCACATGACCATGGGAATGGAGTGACAGTTGTACATATGAGGATTGGTTGTAAGTCATTTTTTTTCACTGTCAATATAATGTCAAATGGTTGCTAAAGAAATGATTTTAAGTCAAGAACTACCTGTAATTCACAGTAATTGGTAGGTACCACACAAAGCTGTTGAATATTCAAAATATTTGATAACCAGCATCCAACAGTAACAGTTAGCAACAGTGAATAAAAAAGCACACATTATTCATTAACATGCTGGTGACATTTTTTTTAAATTGCAAAACAGATATCAAAAGATAAATTGTAAGATGAGGAGTCTGGGACTGACAAACAAGGAGCAGTTTTACCATATCTTTCTGCTTCTCTGCTCCCAAATGCTCAGTCTAAGGAGGATTTTTTTAGAAAAAAATATATCTATCTTTCCACCTAAAATGGAGTTTAGTTCTGTATTTAACAGATCATATGTAACAACAGTGTTTCAGAGCATTTCACAATATGGCAACTGATACAAATTCATATCTGATGACTGCCAAATACAATCAAGAAATCTAAGTGTGCTTGAAATTGTGCCTTATGGCTTCATGCATACAAACCAATTCAGGTTTTTAGTAAAACCATTCACATACAAGATTGAAACTGAAAAATTCATTGCACAGGAAGAACGAAGCCGTGAAGTAACTGTGAGAGGGATCTCGGAGTCTTAGTAGACAATCACTTCAATATGAGCCAGCAGTGTGCTGCAGCTGCCAAAAAAGCCAACACAGTGCTAGGCTGCATTAACAGAGGGATAGAATCAAGATCAAGTGAAGTACTAATACCACTTTACAATGCCTTGGTAAGGCCACACCTGGAATATTGCATCCAGTTTTGGTCACCACGATGTAAAAAAGATGTTGAGACTCTAGAAAGGGTACAGAGAAGAGCAACAAAGATGATTAGGGGGCTGGAGGCTAAAACATATAGGGAACGGTTGCTGGAATTGGGTATGTGTAGTTTAACGAAGAGAAGGGTGAGGGGTGACATGATAGCAGTGTTCCAATATCTCAGGGGCTGCCACAAAGAAGAGGGAGTCAAGCTATTCTCCAAAGCACCTGAAAGCAGGACAAGAAGCAACGGATGGAAACTAGTCAAGGAGAGAAGCAACCTAGAACTAAGGAGAAACTTCCTGACAGTTAGAACAATTAACCAGTGGAACAACCTGCCTCCAGAGGTGGTGAATGCTCCAACACTGGAGGTTTTTAAGAAGAGACTGGACAGCCATTTGCCTGAAATGGTATAAGGTTTCCTGCCTGAGCAGGGGGTTGGACTAGATGACCTCCAAGGTCCCTTTCCAACTTTATTATTATGATGATGATGATGATGATGATGATGATGATGATGATGATGGCACCTCTTTGCCTCTAAAATAAGTCTATCCCACAAAGAAGACACACCCCTACTGATAAATCCCCATAGGAAGATTCTTAGTCTGGAAGAACTACAGAGCAATCAGAAGAACTCAGATATCAGGCAGAAACTAGAATGGCATCATTGAGCTTGTTTCTGATGAATATAGCGATGACATTGGCATTACCATATTTCCAATTCATATCTAGCCTCTTTGCCCACAGGGTGTTCTTCCAATACTGCAATGTCTTTGTCTCCAGGACTGCCCTATCTATCAGCATGAATGCTTCTACACTGTCATTTCTAAATCTGAAACCAAGGATAAATGACTCAATCTAAATTAGCACTTTATATTAGTTAAATTCTAAATTAGTATTTTATAAATGCTAAATATTTTATAATACTAAGTATTTTATAAATACTCACCATTTAAACTACTAAATTGGTATATTCTTTGTCCTTGCAAATAATAAGAGAGAGAGAGAGAGAGAGAGAGAGAGAGAAAGATTGGTATAGTGATTAAGGTGCTGGCCTAGAAACCAGGCGATGGTGAGTTATAGTCCTACCTTAGCTAGGCATGAAAGCCAACTGGGTAACTGCCTGTCAGCCTAACCTACCTCACAAAGTTGTTCTTGGGGGAAAATAACAGGATGAAAGGATATTAAGTGTGTCTGCTACCTTGAGTTACTTGCAAAGTAATAAAGGCACGATAAAAATCTAATAAATAAACAAAATGATGCAATCCTATATTTTCTTAAGCCAGCTTCCACTTATATAGTCAAATATATTTTCCTGTGGTAGGGCCAATTTTCTGATATCCAGCTTAATTTTGTTTTTCATACAGTAACTGGACAATACTTCAGTTTGGGTCTCCCATATCTGGACTGCACAAATTCAGACAATTTCAAAATGGCACCCAAGACTTTGAGTTTTTTGTATCTCTTAGAAAACTCACTGCTACAAAATGGCCATCTGAATTTTTGTAGCTCCCAAATATGGTCACTCTATTTCATTTTATTGGCATTTCCTTCCTCCTATACTATATTGCTCTCCTCTTTCAGTCTTCACTCCTGCCTGGAACCTTCCTTTCCCCTCAATTCAGCTGCCTACGCCATCATTTCTGGACTGTGTGGTCACCTTACCTAGAAGTGTATGCCTCACAATCATTTACCCTATTGACCATGTGGGTTTATCAACATGGAAAGTGCTATGGGCTTTTTTAAAATCAGCATGGCAACATAGCAACTGATGTAGACATTGCTTCAGAGATGCCTTTAATACAGAAGCTGGAAAACCATCACTTTCCAGCAGAAAGAAGAAAACGGCATTTTTTTTATTTTTATCACAAGGAAGTTGCTACACTATGTACATATCTGCTTCTAGTGCTGCAAGAAATTTATTTTATTTTTGGCCCCCTGGTCAGATCAGTTGCTGGAAAAACGTAGCCTAATATAATTTGTATATTGCACAGTGGCATCAGTTCATTTTCAGGTTCAGATTATTTACGAATTGGATTTTTTTCTCTCCTAAGTTTTGCTTCTCATTGATCTTTTTTTTTAAAAAAAAAATGTTTTAATATTTTATATAATGCCTTGAGGCCATCTGAAGAAAAGATGAATATAAATGATTTACATTATAACAAACTTAAAAGTAAATCTGCACATGTGGAGGATAAGGGGTTGAAGGTTGAAATATTTCTACTCTCCCTCCCTCAGAAGAAATGAAGGAGACCGCTGAATTTCAAACGCTGTCCAAAGCACGAAATGCATCCTCAAAAAGGGAATAAAACACAAAACAGCTTATATTGCTACAAGATTCGCATAGCACCAAGGTCAGCTACAGTAGGTTGATCTAAAATTGCTAAGTAGGCCGAACCTCATTAGTAGTTGGATGAGGGAAACACTAGCAGATCCCAGGGCTTTAGGAGAGACAAGAAGGTGGAATAAAATCATAAAACAAAGAGGTGGAAAACCACTTATGTATTTTTTATTGTGGATGCAACCATGATGTCACCAGGAATTAACCTTGATTGGAAGGAGTTTAATTTTTAACACTGCCCACTTCCTTTCAGATAGGAGGGGAAGGGGGAAAATAGATGGCAAAATCTTGTACGGAAGACTTGAATTTAAGTGGAAAAGCACTCAAATAATTATTTTCCACCTGCAGCCTTAAGCAGTTCCTTCCAAGAGAAACTAAGGCACAGGTCTGCAACCCGCGGCTCCAGAGCCGCATGCAGCTCTTTCAGCCAACTCCTGCGGCTCCCAGTCTTCTGCTATGTGCAGTCCAAAAAAAAAAAGTGGGACTAAAAAAGTTCAACCAATCAATTCAAATATGCAGGGTAGGTGCATATCTCGCCTTGGCTCCACTCTTCAGTCAAACCCTGTTCTGCGCATGTGCGCATGTACGTGCATGCGCACAGATTTTTTGCGGCTCCCAGTTTATCCTTTTGTGAGGGAACCGGTTCCGAGTGGCTCTTTCACTGTTTCAGGTTGCTGACCCCTGAACTAAGGGCTTACTTCTGCTGAACAGATAAACTCAGTCTCTGCTATATTAGCTGAATTCAGAATGACAGACCATATAAATAGTTCTGGTGTCCTGGATATTCCTTTTTATACACATTATTGCAGGCAAACTCACTCTGTTCCTTTTCCACCGGGGTGACTCACAGCTCTGATAATCCCAGCATCATATGGAACTCAAGACCAATATATTTGGAGGGCATCATTATAGAAAAGGCAATCTTAATGTGCAATATGCATTCAGTTTGACTAAAACCACATTCATTAAAAAGGCACAAACAGGATCACACTTTCAGACCATCTAAAGCAAATATACAGGTGGTCCTCGACTTACAGCCATTTGTTTGGTGATTGTTCAAAGTTATAACGGCACTGGAAAAAGTGGCTTAGGACCATTTTCCCCACTTACAACTGCTTCAGCATCCCCATGGTCATGTGATTAAAATGTGGCCACTTGGCAACTGGCATATATGTATGATGGTTGCAGTGTCCCAGGGTCATCATTTAAGACCTTCTGGCAAGCAAAATCAATGGGGGGGAAAAACAGATTTACTTAACAGGAAGGTTGTAAAATGGGGCAAAACTCCATCTTGCTTAGCAACAGAAATTTTGGGCTCAGTTGTGGTCATAGGTCACTACAGGACTACCTGTAGTGCAACTAAGATGATCAAAGCCCTGCAGACACATGAAGAATGGCTGCAGGACTTGGGTTTGGCTAGTCTAAAGAAAAGAAGAAATAGGGGAGACATGATAGCAGTGTTCCAGTATCTGATGGTCTGCCACAATAAGAGGGGGTCAAATTATTCTCCAAAGCACCAGAGGGCAGGAAAAGAAACAATGGTTAGAAACTAATTAAAGAGAGAAGCAACCTGGAATTAAGGAGAAACTTCCTAAGAGTGAGGACAATTAACCAGTGGAACAGCTTGTCTTCAGAAATCATGGGCACTCCATCACTGGAGGTTTTTAAGAAGAGACTGGACAGTCACTTATCTGAAATAGTATAGGTTGTCCTGCTTGAGCAGGGGGCTGGACTAGACGACCTCCAAGTCCCTTCCAATGTATCTATTCTGTAGATACATTGAGGCCTGGGATTCATAGCAACTTTAAGATGGATGAGCTTTAACTTCCAGCACCCACCAATAAGCTATGAAGGCCAGATATCTTAAAATGTAGAGGTTAAGAAACATTGGTTTAAAAGACAAAGTCACTTCCATAACTTTTACCTCTCGCTGTAACAAATTCTCACAAACTGGCATAAAAATAAATAAATCCTGATCATGTTCTACGTGTGTGACACAACCCTTGTATTATGGCCAACCCTGGGCATCTTCTGCAAAGCATTGAAAGTCTTATACTCTGCTTTTAGCCCAGTCAGGTTACATCTCCTTTTATAAATATTTAATTGGGGAAAAGTTATTCATAACTATTGGAATGGATTTTTATCCAAGAGTTAAAATGATCTAGTCACATTCATCTTTCCTTAGGAAAAATTAAGTGAACTTCTGGACTTCATTTTCTTCAGTTGGCTAGAGGACAAAGGCCGTAGTCTTATCATCAAAAATACAGAGCTCCATATCTGGCTGTGAACCACAAACCAGCAGAATAGTCCAGAGGAACCAAGCATTTTATTCCTAAAGCTTAAAGGAAACTCTAATATTAGAAGGGACATACTTTCTTAAAGGCCAAAGGAATAGACCATTGGGAAAAACATTGACCGTTTTAATACTATAAAAAGAAGAAAATGCCACACAGCTGATTTTCATTTGCTCTGTGCCCAGAACATTAAAGTGTTTTGCCTAGGGCTAAGCAAATTTTCAAAGGGGTGCCTTGCTTTGGTGAAGATTTAAGAAAACCATCCCGTGACATCATCTCACAAAGCAACTTGGCATCTAGTCTTTTACTTCACTGGTCTTCTCCAACATCTCCAAGGTCCCTTACAGCTCTATTCTATTCTATTCTATTCTATTCTATTCTATTCTATTCTATTCTATTCTATTCTATTCTATTCTATTCTATTCTATTCTATTCTATTCTATTCTATTCTATTCTATTCTACTCTACTTCTATTCTATTCTATTCTATTCTATTATTCTATTCTATTCTATTCTATTCTATTCTATTCTATTCTATTCTATTCTATTCTATTCTATTCTATTCTATTCTACTCTACTCTACTTCTATTCTATTCTATTCTATTCTATTCTATTCTATTATTCTATTCTATTCTATTCTATTCTATTCTATTCTATTCTATTCTATTCTATTCTATTCTATTCTATTCTATTCTATTCTATTCTATTCTATTCTATTCTATTCTATTCTATTCTATTCTATTCTTTCAGTCACCACCAAAGAAATAAGAAGTTATTGCTGGAAAATGCTGCAGAGAGAGAGAGGGGATTCATTGAATCTTCTGTAATGCTGATAATAGAAACTCAGGAAAGGTAAAAAAAAAAAAAAGGTAAAGGTTCCCCCGCACATGTGTGCTAATCGTTTCCAACTCTAGGGGCCGGTGCTCATCTCCGTTTCAAAGCTGAAGAGCCAGCGCTTGTCTGAGGACGTCTCTGTGGTCATGTGGCCGGCATGACTAGACGCCAAAGGCGCACGGAACGCTGTTACCTTCCCACTGTAGTGGTCCCTATTTTTCTACTTGCATTTTTACGTGCTTTCGAACTGCTAGGTTGGCAGAAGCTGGGACGAGTAACAGGCGCTCACTCTGTTACGCGGCACTCGGGATTCGACCCGCCAAACTGCCGACCTTCTGATCGACAAGCTCAGCGTCCTAAACCACTGAGCCACCGCGTCCCCTAGAAACTCAGAAGAGACCTTTAAATCAGGGTCCCCAATCTCTGTTCTCTGGACTGGCACCAGGCCTTGGCAAGCCAAAAACCAGTCTGCACAAACAAGCAAAGCCCCGTCCATGGGATGAAGGCAGCATATGAAACCACATCCCCTCCGGAAAAACCTCTCTGCATGGGACTTGTCCCTGGTGCCCAAAAGGTTGGGGACCACTGCTTTAAATGACAGAAGGAAGAATAAGAGATGGGAAGGCTGAAAGGAAACCAAAAAATGTTCTATCAAGCCAACTTGTGTTGCCTAAATTGCCTGATAAAGAGAGCCAGAGTTGCTTGGATAGTAAGATGGGCATCGAATGAATGAATGAATGAATGAATGATTATACCATGACATGGAATTCTTCATTGAAGAATTCTCTCTGTTTTGAAACAGGCACATTTGTTTGACTTTGTTAGAAGTATTGTCAAAGAATGTAAGCTGTTCCAAGTAAAACTGCTTTTTGAGGTTGACTACTGCTGATGATGATGATTATATGTATACAATTTTCTCTCACTGTCATGAAATTTCAGATGAGTTTTACCAATACACTTTATTTAATGTGCATTCCCCTTCTCTTCCTCTCTCAGGCTCTCTGTACATTTGTGTAAACTCCTTGATGCATGCTTTTAAAATCTTGTTTTCTTTAAGTTCTGTTTTTTACATATCTATTATAGTGCATGCTGTTATTTAATATAAAATAACCCTAATACATGCTTTTCTGCACACAACGTCTTCCATTTTTTCCCCTGGAAAAGATTCCAAAAGATTCATCTTTTGTTAATAAACCTTATTACCTGCTTTCTACAGGAATGACGATTTAGCAATTAATTCCCAAATCCAGTAGTTTAAATGCAATGATTCTTTTTAAAGGGCAGCATAGCCTTCAAAGGATTTCTCCCCTCTTCTTATGAAAACTCAGGAGAGACATTTGAAATTAACCATTTACAAAACTCACACAGCATAATGCATGATGCCTATTTTTTGTTTTATTTTTTTAAAAGGGAACTTGGGGAATTAAAGATCTTCAAAAAGGGTTAGTGGTTGAGTGATACCATAGCTGAGCGAACAGAGAACTGACATCTAAGAAAAAAATGGTATTTTAGCATTCTGACTTTCAGAGAAGAGCGATTTTATAGCATGTGGGGTGGCTTTTGTGAAATAAAGGTTTTCATCTCTTGAGAAGGATTCAGTTTCAGCTCTGAAGTCAATTAACAACTATCACAACTTTGCCGTTAATATAAATGTTGTCTGCCCCTATACAATGAAAAGCAATGGTGATCAGAGTTATAAACCCTAGTCCAGGGGTAGGCAACCTTGGTTCTTTTATGACTTGAGGACTTCAACTCCCAGAATTCCTGAGCCAGGCTGGCTCAGGAATTCTGGGAGTTGAAGTCCCCAAGTCATAAAAGAGCCAAGGTTGTCTACCCCTGGACTAGTCACTCACCAAACTTTTCCTCTTGGGGAGAAAGTTGGTTTGTCATGTCCCATAAATGCTGTAAGGCATGTTTATTTACAAGCAAACAAGCCATCTTCCTCATCTCGTCATGATTTGTTGAGGATGAATCGTAAGAATGGACAAAAATATACATACAAATTTACCTATGTATTTGAAAGTGTAGGGA
>NW_027673297.1:0-21073 GCF_964194415.1 Vipera berus
TAGATTTAGCAGGGAATACGTTTTTTGAAAGGTAAACAAAGATACGACTTATTGGGATTACTGGAACGTGAAACCTTTTTGTTTATTTACTGTACTTCCATTTCATTATTTGTTTTTGCTCCTCCATTCTTCATATATTTAGTGGCTTCCAAAACCTTTGATACATGGGCAAACTTCTGGAACTACCTACCATGTCTTTTAAAAACCAAGGAGACCCTGGATGGTTCAAGCGTACATAATGCAAGCTGATCTTCTACTTTGCACAAGGATTTGGCTCATTGGTACAAGTTATTTCTTATGGGCTTCAGAATACCAATGAACCGCCCAGAGTGAGAGACCAAGAGTTGATATTTAGCATAAATTTCTCGCAGTGTATATTTATTTAATCCTTTAACACCACCTACACAAATCATTTGCTCCAGACAGAGAATTATAAACCCCAGGTAGTCCAAGGGGATAGTGGTTCTATCCAAGGACATTTCAAAGGATTTGCAATTATTCAGAAACTTTCTGCACTCTTCTTTACAAAGGAACAATGTCTAAACCCCTAATGTTTCAATCCTCCTTCCCACCAATTTGTAATTCAGATTTAATTCCATCTGGGATGTGGAATTGGGCCCAGTCACCTGCAAGATGACCCTTCGAATATAGGGTAATAAATTTTTAGGACTCTAAAACGGAGCACATGTTTCTGCTAACATCATGTTGGGAATAAGGAATTGGAGGACATTATGTAATGTCTATAGCTTATTACTGAATATTAATGGGTTACATAGACCTGCTATTTTCATATCTCAAAGACAGGTACAGAAGAAGGTGGATACAGATATTCTTAGTTGTATAAAAATAAAGAACCATATGAAATATGAAGATAATGGATTGATAGACCTACCTGTCTAATTTTACAAAGCAAAGCCATTTTGGTGGTTGTTAAAACTTGAAAGGCAGACCAACAGAAGTTAGGTAGAAAAATGGAGGGGGGAAAAAACTAGAATGTTGAACCATTTCCATATTCTTGCCAAGAAAATCACATGGACACGAGCACAAGATTACCAAGAAGTGAGCTTAATTTCAAGGGCACTTTATCCAGAAGATGAATAGGTAAAGTTATTATTTCAAGGAGAAATAAATTATATGGCAAGCTCTTATAGGTACACTGAAGAAGATCAACCCAAACCAGGTTTATCTTGTTTCATAAAGTCCATTCCAGTGATTGATCACCAGTCTTAACTGCATCACGATAACCTTGATTTTAACCATAATTAACCACATAGATTCTGAGGATACTAAACCATTTTAATGCAGATGGTCAAGAAAGTGGAGATCCCTTTTGCATTTTCTCCACTGGTTCTATTATATAAATCAAAAGTTATAGCTAAGCAAATAGCTAAATAGCTATGATGGGACAGTGGTTGGAATGCAGTATTCCAGGCTAACTCTGCCGACTGCTAGTTCTATTCTGACCGGTTCAAGGTTGACCCAGCCTTCCATTCTTCTGAGGTCAGTAAAATGAAGACCCATATTGTCGAGGGCAATGTGCTAACTCTGTAAACCGCTTAGAGAGGTCTGGAAAGCATGATGAAGTGGTATATAAGTCTAGGTGCTCTTGCTAATGCTAAACAATTATGAAGGGGACAAAGAAAGAAGAAAGCACAGCCACTGGTCAGATCAGAGGGAGAGTTCATCCTTTATATATATACAAATTAGGGACGCGGTGGCTCAGTGGGTTAGGATGCTGAGCTTGTCGATCAGAAGGTCAGCAGTTTGGCAGGTCGAATCCCGAGTGCCGCGTAGCAGAGTGAGCTCCTGTTACTCGTCCCAGCTTCTGCCAACCTAGCAGTTCAAAAGCACGTAAAAATGCAAGTAGAAAAATAGGGACCACTACGGTGGGAAGGTAACAGTGTTCTGTGAGCCTTTGGCGTCTAGTCATGCCGGCCACATGACCACGGAGACGTCCTCGGACAAGCTCTGGCTCTTCGGCTTTGAAATGAAGATGAGCACCGGCCCCTAGAGTCGGAAACGACTAGCATGCATGTGCGGGGGAAACTTTACTTTTTTCATCGTACAAATTAACATGATAGAAAGGAGGTACAATAAGTGGATCACCAATGTCAACTGAAAATGATTGCTTCTTTCCTCCTATCAGTGGTGGGATTCAAATATTTTGAACAACTGGTTCTCTGTGTGGTTGCCACTTCCGGTAGTCCATTCTGGGCCAGGGTAACAAAAAATTAGCGACCGGTTCTGCCGAAGTGGTGCAAACTGGCTGAATCCCACCGCCACCTAACATAGTATCTGCTATTACATGTACTGTGTTTGGGAAATCGAATTTGATCGGAGAGGATGAAAAATAACAACGTCTTTGAACCAAAATCCTCTTGGTTACACAGAAGAGTAGGTTTTGCTAGAGCTGACTTCCATTGAACCAGCTGTGTGGCTTCCTTTTGGGATTTGAGATTTTGGAGGAAATTGGGCACTGTCTCAAAGATGCTTTTTTCCCCCCAAAAAAAGACAACTGGACTGTTTTTCTTTTTTCTTTTTCCCTTGAGGAAGAAAAAAAAAACATTTCCCTTCTCATCTTAAGAAACCTTATCAGTTCTGGGGAGGGGGAATGGAAGGATAGGTGCTGATACTTGAGAATGGAGTGTGGGGGGATGGAAAGATAGCTTCTGATAGGATGATTGGATGGTCCCCAAGTGGCCTCGACAGCTCTCATGGAGTGCTAATGAGCAGATGACTGCAAAGAAACACATTCTTTCCATTCTCCCTCCCCATCCTTTCCTTCCATCGCCCCACCATCAGAACTGATGAAGCTTCTTGTATGAGAAGCTGCATGTTTTCTTCTTCTTCTTCCTCAAGGGAAAAAAAAACCCAGTCCAGTTGCCTTTCGATAAAAAAAAAAGCGCCTTTGAGAGACAACTATGACTGGATGACTGAGAATCTCCAAGACAAATTGGCCACTGATTTACCATGATTGTAGAACAGGGCTCTTCAAACTTGGCAACTTTAAGAGTTGTGGACTTCAACTTCCAGAATTCCACAGCCAGCCAGAGTTGAAGTCCACAAGTCACAAAGTTGCCAAGTTTGAAGAGCCCTGTTGTAGAAGAATAACAACGAAGCTTTGATTCCAAGACACACTACACTTGGAGGAAGAACCGTAATGATGAATTTTAGGGAAAATAATGGAAAACTTCCTGTTTACATTGGGGGGGAAGGAGTATTAGAAAAAGGAAACTTGAAGGCATGCTGCTTAGGGGAAAAATATATATATTTAGGAAAATTTATTTTCCAATTTTGAAGGCACTGGGAGAAAATGCCTCAAATGCATGGGATTGTGTTAATTCAGTGTTTTTCCTCCTTATAGGCTTCAGGTTGTACTATTAACTTTAAAGATGTTTGAATTAATTTATTGGCAAGATGGTGATTTAAATTCACATAGGCGGAATGTATTTATTCACTTCTGTGATGTATCCTTTATCTCCATTTACATGACCTTTTCCCACGGTTTTCCTATCACATTTGTTGCTCCGTGGAACAACAAAACATTAACAAAATAACAAAGATAATGGCTTTTTGACTACATTAAAGTGTGTTAAGCTAAATCATAATCTAATTGGGCTCATTATGAGTGTATCAGCTAACCTTTTCCCCTGAAAATTTACACCATTATTTTTACAATGAGTATATCTAAAAAAAAGGGTGCTTGAATCAAGCTTGACTTTTTATTAAGAGTTCTACAAAAAATGTAAAAACACTAACACAAATTAATAAAGAGAAGAAAAAAAAACAGAAAAGAAAGACAAAAATACAAAAGGGCAGAAAGAAAAAGAAGCTTCTCATTTTTTTCCCCAGGAAATATAAATACAATTACAAAAATCTCTCTTATTCTATGATTAATCAAGCTTCACTTCTGATTAGTATATGGACACTTCCGTATCATCTAGAGCAGGGGTCCCCAAACCCCAGTCTGTGGACCAGGACCAGGCCACAGCATGTCAGCAACTGGTCCGCATGAACAAGCAAAGCCCTATCCATGGGATGCAGGCAGCCCACAAAATCACGCATCCTCCGGTCCACGGAAAAACCTCTCTCCACGGAACTGGTCCCTGGTGCCCAAAAGGTTGGGGACCTGCGCTCTAGAGGTTGACCCCTGCTTTATTCTGGCTCTTCTTTTTCACTTCCCTTCTAAATCTACCTCCTGAAATTACCTCTCATATCCAATGTGAAGGGATGCAGTGGCTCAGTGGGTTAGGACCCTTAGCCTGTCGATCAGAAGGTCGGACGTTTGGCGGGTCGAATCCTGAGTGCCGCGTAACAGAGTGAGCGCCTGTTACTCGTCTCAGCTTCTGCCAACCTAGCAGTTCGGAAGCACATAAAAATGCAAGTAGAAAAATAGGGACCACTACGGTGGGAAGGTAACAGCGTTCCGTGTGCCTTTGGTGTGTAGTCATGCTGGCCACATGACCACAGAGACGTCCTCGGACAAGCGCTGGCTCTTCGGCTTTGAAACGGAGATGAGCACTGGCCCCTAGAGTTGGAAATGACTAGCACGCATGTGCGGGGGAACCTTTACCTTTACTTATCCAATGTGAACATGTACAAGAGCCAAGCCTGGTCCTCTTCTGATCTCAAAGAAGAATGGCTGAGTTCTGATACCCCGCAAAACTAAACAAAAGATATTGAAGAAGCCCATGGAAGTTGATTTATCTTGGCACTTACAGTAATGAGGAAACACCTACACAGATTAGACAGGGGAAAAAATCTCTTTGCCAGTCATAGCCAATTTTAAGAAGATATTCCATTTTTTAATCTCTTCATTCATTTTGCTAGAAATCTCAACTTATGGTTGATGTTAGGGAAAGAAATGAGATAAGCCATGACAGTTCCTCCAACTATCAAAGAATCCCTTCTCCTCTAAATATATAAGGCTAAGGGATGGTTTGACCATACTGGAAATGCTAAATGGAATTTCTCTTGAGGTTTTGATTATTAGGCTATCTTTAATTAAATTGTAGGCTACATTTTCAGATGCTGCTGCCTGGGTTCCAAATTTCCACACATATCCTTTCCCTTGAATTAATTTTCCAATGGCTGGTTCAAGCATTCTGATTCAATTACTCCTTTCTTTAAAACGCGCCCACACCCATAGATAATAAATACGGTTAAAATGTTTAAAGTGCAATCGAAAATGCATTGCAATAAAACAAAACGAACAATAACATCTTTCATAGAGTTTAGTTCGGCTGAGAGTTTCAAAATGTAATTGAGCGGAGGTGTCATCACTTGTTTTGAAATACGACTTTTTTTTTATAAAGCGGCAACCACGTACGTTGGATTTAGAACTGAATCTCAATTATCTCTTCTGTTTATGGAAACACTATAACCATCCCCCAAAGGAGCTAAACTTGAAATATTGCTGCTGGTTAGGAAGATGCTTATCCCTCCTTCTCTCATTTGTATTACAAAACACGGGGTAATACTATATTATTTTACCCATTTTCAAACATGTAGTCAAATCATTGAATAGAACTCCATGTTTTATGCACAGTGGGGTGTTAGAAAACACTAAAGGAGGAAGAAAACATGGTCTTATTACTGTACAGAAATGAAACCCAGTGATTACTAAGAAGTATTCTTGTTAACTCTGTTGCTGGTAGTAGATATAAGCAACAATGACAAACAGCCGTGTTTGTCTTATTAATACTTCACTATTAATACATCAGATTTATCTAAGTCTCAGGTAACCTGACATACCCGATTTCAAAATGGACCTCACAGGCTTCCACAGTATTATGATGCTAGCTTTCTTCTGACACATCTAATTACAGGAAAACTGCTCCATTGAGAGAGAGTGGGATCCCTCTTGGTATTCCCCGGTTTATGCAAAGTCAGAGTGATTACAGAGAATATGCCCCAACAGTGCATTATAATAGCGCTACAGTTGACATGGTTTTTTGAGAGCTGATCCCTTCTTTAACGTTATTGACAAATCCTTGAAGAAGATCAAAGGGTTCTGCTTTGCTTTTGCAGGCTACAAAAGTAAACTCTAGCCTTACAAATGATGCTGTGGAAACAACAACAACAACACCATAGTGATTTCAGCAACATGAAGCAAAATTTCTCAGGGGTATGCTTGAAGAAGAGATCAGGACACAATTGCACTGAAGCACCAAGTGGTTTATTGTCGGTAGCAGAGAAAGATTAGAAAAACCTAAAGAGGGATGGAGATATGAAGCCTCTTCATAGATTTATGCAAGTTATTCTTTTACTGTATATGCCTGGCGATGGTCAAAGTTACAGAAAATTATTAGTCATGCAATATGGATATGTTAGTCCATCTGGTCGCCTGCCTGCCTGAGGAATTCTTGGAGTTGAAGTCCACAAGTCATAAAAGGGCCAAGTTTGAAGACCCCTGTGGTAGTCAGTGTGATTTGGTAAGGTTGGGTTAACTTAAAACCCTACTGCGATGTGTAATAAGACACGTTAGCCCAGCCTCTACATTAGAACACTGACTTCTCAGCTCTTATAGTTAATTATAGATCAGCAGGTATCCATTCCTGTGGTTAACCCTTTCCTGTATATGGTTATATTTGGTTCCCCAAACAATTCCTAGACTTCTTGACTAAGTCAGCTATACTGTTTAAACAAAGAACAGACATGGATTCATATACTAAGTCAAACCTCTAAATGTTCACTTTGGTTAGGTCAGCCTTTCCCATCTGATCCCTGCCAGAAATCTTGTTCTATATGCTTAACAAACAAAGAGTCAAGGCAATGTCAACTTCTACCAGCTTTGCTAAAACCTTCTTATAGCATAAGAAACTGCAAAAGTGCTGTTCTTGATTCTCAATTTTCCTTGGAAGGGAGATAAGAAATGGAAAACCTGAATTCTTCACCTGAAACTTGCTTTGATGAAGTGAAGTGTTAATACCACTTTACAATGCCTTGGTAAGGCCCCACTTGGAATACTGCATCCAGTTTTGGTCACCATGATGTAAAAAAAAAAGATGTTGAGACTCTAGAAATACAGAGAACAGCAACAAAGATGATTAGGGGACTGGAGGCTAAAACATATAAGGAACGGTTGCTGGAATTGGGTATGTCTAGTTTAATGAAGAGAAGGACGAGGGGGGACAGGATAGCCGTGTTCCAATATCTCAGGGGCTGCCACAAAGAAGAGGGAGTCAAGCTATTCTCCAAATCACCTCAAGGCAGGACAAGAAGCAACGGATGGAAACTAACCAAAGAGAGAAGCAACCTGGAACTAAGGAGAAACTTCCTGATAGTGAGAACAATTAACCAGTGGAACAACCTGCCTCCAGAAGTGGTGAATTCTCCAACACTGGAGGTTTTTAGGAAGAGACTAGACAGCCATTTGTCTGAAATGGTATAGAGTTTCCTGCCTGAGCAGGGGGTTGGACTAGATGACCTCCAAGGTCATTTCCATTATTATTATTATTATTATTATTATTATTATTATTATTATTATTATTATTATTATTATTATTATTATTATTATTATTATTATTATTATTATTATTATATTCTGAAATCCATGTCCCTTATGTCGTTTATTTCTTTTCTCCCAGATTCATCTCTTTCTAACAATGCAGAAATGAAGCTTATTAATCCCATTTAAAAATGATTATCTCTTATTTCCACTTTCAACAAATCCTCTTTAGAAGGTACTAATAAAATACATGGGACAATGATTGAGAGAGGAACATGATGTCATGTTTTCCCCTTTTATCAAAGCATTTCCATAAACTCTTCTGCGCTTGTAACCTTTGGTGTCACTTTCCCAAATATCTGTCTAAAGAGGAATAAGGTGCGTGAAACCTAAATTATTTTATTTGGAGTCCTGGCAATTGGGGGTTCAGGATCCAGCATAGAAACCACACCCGTTATGTTTTTCAAAAACTGGGATCAGGGAAGTGGAATCTTTTGTCATCTCTTGATAGCTTTGGATACCATCCACTGTGAGGTTCTTCTAGGCCTTCTTCAGTAGATTAGAATGTGTTGTGATTCAGGGTCAGCCTGTGGGTTCGGCATTTGGGTTGGACGACTCAGAGGAGGAGGAGGGGGGTGTTGGAGAGGTTGCTGAGGGGGTTGGAGAGCTTGCTGATGAGAGCCCTCAGCCAGGACCCTCCCACCTGGTCACGACGCAGACCCAGCTGTGTGAGCCTGACAGCGTGGATGAAGATGACCCACAGCTGGCCGTGTTCAAGGACGCCCGACGCAGGAGGCAGTCAATCAGGAGTAAACAGAGGAAGGCAATGGGGCACCTCGGAAGGAGGCAGAGAGAAGCCATGCCCTGAACTGTATAAAAGGGGAATGGGTGGGAGGGCTGGTTTGCTGAAGGCAACCACTTGAATAGCTCCTGTTTCATGGTTCGTGTTTTCTCTCTTTGCTCTGTTTATGTTTTTATGTTAATAAATTTGGCAGGCTTAGTTCCAGCCTCTTGCCTTCTTGTAAAAGGGGTTGTCCCTGCCTTTTCTGCAGGGCCGGTAGCAGGCTGGTACAGAACAGAATGGGAGACAGTGTTCTCCACTGGTTCTTCTCTTTCATGGCAGGTCAGTGCCAGTCAGTGGCGGAGGGAGAGGATTCTCACCTGATGGGACAATAAGAGCAGACATTCTCAGGGGTGACCTCACTGATGGGAACTCCATTCTGGTAGAGATTTGATCAGAATCAGTGAAGATCTGCACAATCTAAAATTTCCTTCATTAATTCTTCCTCCATTGGTAGATTTTCATTTTTCCCATATTGAGCAAATACTATTCTTGCTGCAGCTAATACACGTAAAATTAAGTATATACATTCTTTCTCATAGATTGTGCAGAAATGGACAGATTGACATTGAAGGCAAAAGAGAAAGAAGATTCAGTATACATTAGAACGTGGCACATTTTTGATCAATGGCTAGAAAAACGAGCTAGAGAGAAAGGAATGTGATATGCGCTATGTAACATTAAATATGTATTAGTAAGAAGACTATCAGGTGAAGAGAAGGTTCAAGGAAAATATTATTCACTAACATATTGATTATGAAAATATAGAAACTAATTATTACTGATTGTTTTTTAAACACATGAATCCAGACAACATGCTGTTTGCTAAACACTAAAGAATGTTATCTTATAAAAATTAATAATATATATGCAGATAGATAGATAGATAGATAGATAGATAGATAGATAGATAGATAGATAGATAGATAGATAGATAGATGGATAGAATTGGTGAAAATCCATCTGCTCCATCCTGCAAAGGAAGAGGGTATCCTGTAATTTGAAACTGGATTTGAAGAAATGGTGTTGGTATTTGTGGGGGTCTTACTTTTATTGATCATTTAATACTTACATGCTGAAGATGTATATATATATATTAGTGGCCAAAATTGTGGAAACCTTTTGGGGAAAGTGTATTTTCGAGGTTTGATGGCTAATAACACCACTTTTTTGGAGTAGTACCATAAAATTATATATCAATGGAAAGATAATTTAATCAGGAATGTAATGCAATATAGTTTGTTCAATTATCTGTACTGTGCTTTATGAAAGGTTATAGCCAAATAACCAGAAAAAGGAAGCACAACTTGCTTAGCTTGATATCAGGTAGTTTTCTTTCATCTGATTGTAGCCAATCAGCACGAGTATTTAGAGAGCCAATCAGGTGTCATCTTGTTTTGGCAATGAGCCAATCAGATCACAGTAGGATTCAATTATTGATGTCATGTATTGAAGGTGAGAGGAGGGCATTTGTCAGTGTGTTATGTGATTGCTATCAAGTTGGTCGGGTTTTTTTTTCCTCTTTCATTTAGTAAGCTTGTAAAATGTAATAAAATTAAAGTAATGGTGCAAAGAGTTGACTGGTTGCCCAGCAAGTGATGTAAAATAGTATTATTAAGTGAACAAGGCTACAGTCATAAAGAAATTATGGCATTTCTACTGTACACTTCCCCAAAAGGTTTCCACAATTTTGACCACTAATGTATATGATTATATTGATAGCTTTTGGGAATGGATGGAATGCCAGCACAATGAATCAGTGAATCAGTCCCGTTGATTTCCCTCTTTTGTTGTGATTATTCCCTCACTGAAACTAAGAATGCATCTCTTTCCTGCTACTAAATTCAGATGCAGGAAATATTTTTAAATTAGCTTTGCTACTCCAGTCCCCATCAGTGTTTTGGATCCAGATATTTGAACATCCCTCATTTTATAATAGGTCAGTCTTTTTATTAAGCCATGTAATTAAAAGCACAAATCCAAACCAAATCAAATTCTACTCTGCCGATTTCATTTTATTGCTCGGGCTTGCTATTCACATTGAATGAGGAGGGATTGCTAATCCCTTTGTGGAAAGAACAGAATTACTAACACAGTTAAGTACCGCTTGACATGTTAAGCACTTTCCTTCTGAATACAGAAATTAAGCAGTGTATGAGAAATACTGTTCCTTCCCCCCACCCACAGTTCTTCCTTTTCCTTATTTGCCCCAGAATAAATACCCTTCTGAGATTCGAACCTGGGATGACTGCATCTTAAGCAGTTGTTTTAACCCATAGGCCACAGGCTGTCTCTTGCTTTGTTAGCTGCAAGGCAAGGGAAATATGTGTTAAGTGTTTGTTAAGTATTTTGAATACCTTGCTAGGCCCCAAACACTACAGCCTGCGCATGGCCTTGGGTTAGGCTGAAACAGGAAATAAGATTTGCCCCATATCAGCCTCCCTTTAATTCTTTGTTAGCAATCCAAAAAATTTACACACACACACACACACACAGACACACACATGTCTCTCTTTCTCTGTCTGTCTCTCTGCCAGTCTGTCTGTCTCTGTCCTCTGTTTCTCTCTGTCTGTCTGTCTGTCTGTCTGTCTGTCTGTCTCTCTCTCTCTCTCTCTCTCTCTCTCTCTCTCTTACACACACACACACACACACACACACACAAATATATATGATATATACTTTAATAGCAAGTTAATTTTACATGTATTTATTTATAAACAATGAAAGTAAAAAGTCAGCTATGGAGACAAAAATTGAATCTTTCTTCCCATGTTGTTGAAATATAGAAGAATGAAGAATACTTGCATTATTAAACCTTTATTTCATCAAAGATCAACCTGCATCTTCTGGAAATTCATGGGACTCTTAGCAACCATCTCCAAACACATAATTAAAGATGACATCTCTCTCTCTCTCTCTCTCTCTCTCTCTCTCTCTCTCTCTCTCTCTCTCTCTCTCTCTCTCTCTCTCTCTCTCTCTCTCTCTCTCTCTCTCTCTCTCTCTCTCTCTCTCTCCAAATCCTGGTTCTATGGAGAATAAATCTACGGTATATGTTTTTTCTTGGCGAGAGCTGTTAAAATATTGGAACACTGCTATCAAGTTTCCCCTTAGCTTTCTTTTCTTTAGAGTAAAGTTACTCATTTTTTAAAAAAAAGCTTATCCTCCAGATCCTTCACCATCTTTTTCATTCTTCTCCGCACTACAAGGATAGCAAACTTTCCTCTTCGTTATATGAACCCCCAAGCATCAACATGGACTTTCCCAAGTCCTAAAGAAAGGTGGAAAACCTAAAGAATTTTAATTGGAATATTAATCGAAAACTTCCGAAAAAGTAAAGAAATGGGGTGGGTGAGGGGAATCTCTCATTTGCAAGGAATGAGAGGACAATTTCCGAAAATGAAGGGTAGGTTTTGGTCCTGTATTATTTTTCTTGTCTGGAAGTTGATCTCTTCTTTGATTACCTAAAAAAAAAGTTCATGGGATCAGTATGGAACATAGAACTATATTCCTATATAAACATTAATATGTCATTTCTGCCATTCATAGTAGATTCCTGGAAACCACCTCCAATTCTGTTCATTTTAGAGGAAGCCAGATCTTTCACATTGTGCCAGATGGAATTATAGTTTGTCAAAGAGATGAAGTTACTTGATAAGATAGAAAAATGTGATTTAGACAGCATCAGCACCAGATGGATTTGTAGCTGGCTGACTGGCCGTACTCAGCATGTGGTCCTCAATGGAACTACATCTACATGGAGGAAAGTGTGCAGAAAGGTGCCCCAGGGCTCTGTTCTTGGCCCAGTGGTCTTCAACATCTTCATCAATGGTTTGGATGAGGGGATAGATGGGGAACTCATAAAAATTGCAGACCATACCAAGCTGACAGGAATAGCCAAGATAGGTTTAAGATACAGGAGGATCTTTACAGACTTGAACATTGGGCACTATCTAACAAAATGAAAATCAATGGTGAAAAAAGTAAGGTTCTACATTTAGGCAAGAAAAAAACAAATGAACAGGTACAATATAGGTGGTACCTTGTTCAATAGTAGTAACTATGAGATGGATCTTGGAGTACTAGTGGACAATCACTTAAATAGGAGCCAGCCATGTGCTGCAGCTGCCAAAAAAGCCACGTGCTAGGCTGCATTAACAGAGGGATAGAATCAAGATCACGTGAAGTGTTAATACCACTTTACAACGCCTTGGTAAGGCCACACTTGGAATACTGCATCCAGTTTTGGTTGCAGTTTTACATCCATGATGTAAAAAAGATATCAAGACTCTAGAAAGAATACAGAAAAGAGCAACAAAGATGATCAGGGGACTGGAAGCTAAAACATATAAGGAAAGGTTGCTGAAATTGGGTATGTCTAGTTTAATGAAGAGAAGGACGAGGGGTGGTATGATAGCAGTGCTCCAATATCTCAGGGGTTGCCACAAAGAAGAGGGACTCAAGTTACTCTCCAAAGCACCTGAAGGCTGGACAAGAAGCAATGGATGGAAACTAACCAAAGAGCAATGTAGATCTAAGGAGAAATTTCCTGACAGCTAGAAATATTAATCAGTGGAACAACCTGCCTCCAGAAGCTGTGAATGCTCCAATAGTGGAAGTTTTTAAGAAGAGACTGGATAGCCATTTGTCTGAAATGGTGTAGGGTTTCCTGCCTGAGCAGGGGATTGGACTAGATGACCTCCAAGGTCCCTTACAAATATTGTACTTCTTCTTCTTCTTCTTCTTCTTCTTCTTCTTCTTCTTCTTCTTCTTCTTCTTCTTCTTCTTCTTCTTCTTCTTCTTCTTCTTCTTCTTCTTCTTCTTCTTCTTCTTCTTCTTCTTCTTCTTCTTCTTCTTCTTCTTCTTCTTCTTCTTCTTCCTCTTCCTCTTCCTCTTCCTATCATTATCATTATTATCATTATTAATGACATGCCCATAATTCCAAAACAGACATGGCTTGCTCAGTCTCTGTGTGCTTGACTGCCTGGAAAGCTTAGTGACATGGCAGAGGAGCCTCATGGATCATCTGCAGTTTTGATTTCATGCTTTCACTTCAAATATTTAAGACAGTGACTTGGACAAAGGAGAATTGTTAAGATAATACTGTTACAAGGTTCCCTCGCGAATATCTTCTGTTCATGGCAAAATAGAAGGAGGAGGAGGAGGAGGAGGAGGAGGAGGAGGAGGAGGAGGAGGAGGAGGAGGAGGAGGAGGAGGAGGCAAATGTAGCAAACATCACAGGGTACTTTGCCAGAAGATGACATGGTAAAGTCAGACCCAAGCAGCTCTCCACTGGTAGGAATTATCTCTATATTGATAATGGCACAAAGCTGGTCATTATACTTTGGTTCATAACTTCAGTCAATCACTTTGATATAAATCTCATCACTAAACCAAAGGGACCCTTCATGAGAGTGACCACTGCTTTCAGAAATGTCTCTGTGTGATGTCTGAAGTGACACTTTGATATGATATTTAATGTATCATGTTTATGTTATACACATAGAGAAGATGTCTGGCAGTGCTTTTTTTGTAAAAGAAAAAGGTGCCGGAACTCACACATGTCATACAACCCACCTTGCCTACCCTACAAGGTTCCATCCAAAAAAGGTGCCGGAACTCCGTTCTGAGCGTTCTATGAGAAAAAAAGCTCTGCAGACTGGTATGATTGTCATGGTGATAGACAAGAAATTGCAAGCAGAGATCTATAACTGTCCTAGTCCTCTCTTAGGCATGGAAGCAGAAGGGTGACTCTCTCAAAAAGCACACACTTCATCTGATCGTTTTTATGAAAAAAATAAAATAAAATTTGGAAGAATAGGTATCTGCATCTCCTTGTGTTGATAAAACGTAAAGATAGGCACTTTTCCCCCCAAAATGTTCTTAGTGAAGCTTCTTGGGTGAGAAGCAAAATGTCTTCAAGAAAAAAAAATCCAGTTGCCTTTTGGAGAAGCACCTTTGGGACAACTATCACCTGGATGACTGAGAATCTCCACAGACATAAAGATAGGATTAAAATTTAATAATGAATAAATAAATGTATTTCTTTGTTGACTTGAAGACTAAACTAAGAAACTAAAACAACAACCACAACCTGAAGAATAAAAAGTTACTTAGAAAATTATGGTTATATGCAATAATCATCCGAGTTAGACATTCTTCTAAATATATTCATTGAGGTGGACTGAAATTAGACTTTAATTTCATTTTAATGTTTGATTGACATAAAGTAATTCAAAATACTCTAAGGAGATGGAAGGGACATATCAAAGAATTCTGAAACACAATTAATTAATCTGAAATCAAGCTCTGGTGCTCAGATCTTATAATCAAACGTAGAAGCCAAGAAACTCATTTCTTGAAAGGAAAATCAGTTGTGCAAATGTTGATAATTGGGATTTTAAACTGCTCAACCTAAAAGCAGAGGTCACACTTCTAAATAATGTTGCCCATAAGATGAATAATTTAAGAGACTCTAGTGTTAAGTTACAGCAATAACAATTAAAAGACACAATCCAAGTGCAAGACCTCCATAAAGCTGTAAAAATGATACACCGCTGAGCAAAAGACATTTAACAACCTAATCACTGGAGAGTCTTTTTTGTTTAAGGTTACAATCCTTTGTGTGTTTATGTGGGATTGTTCAAAATGCATTTTGCTTTCTTCTACTGAGGGCAATAGAAGAAAGGAAAAATGGTGGATGAGAATGAAAGACATCAAAGAAACCACAGGACAGATCTGGGGACAAGAATTTGTCCAGGGAAAAAAAAACCAGAAATGATCTTTGCTTATGGGCTACCAATTAATTAACTAACTGGCTTTTAGGTGTGTGTGTTTGTGTGTGTGTGTGTGTTCAGATGCAGGAAGAGTCCTGGTCCTGAGAATTTTATGGAAGACGTCAAGCTGGCTAGCAATGATTTACCCTGCATTATTGTTTTCTTTTAGTCCACCAAAATATAATTTTCAATTTGCATTTTTACTCTTCCAAAAATATTATAGATTTTCTTGGACAGCACTACTTATTTAGTTTTGGGTGCCTACAGGTCTTAAAAAAACCTTTTCCTTATTATATTATACAAATAAAACTTCACTGTTATGGAGAAAATATTTTCCCTGCTGTATGATATATTATTATTAATTACCAGAGATGTTTTATTTTTGTTTGTTTGCTTGCTTGTTAATACATTGCATTTTTATTGTTACTGGCATATTTTTCAACCTGGTATCCTCACACATTCACACCAAGGGAAGGGACCAAAAGGGGAACTTCAAGGCTACCATATCTGGACTATCAAAATCTCAGAGGCCGCTAAAATAAGACAGCCACAGACAACTTCCTACTCTGAGGAACAAATGTTTCTTGAAAGGTTGCAAATTAGCCACTTAATTATTTTGAAGTGAGGGTTGGGAATATTAAAGTGTGTTCAGAAAGACATGCCTAAAGGAATCCTTGATAAACAGTTTTTATTATTATTATTATTACTACATTAACATAAGTTGTCTTGATTATGAAGGTAACCCACAGCTTCAAAGGCAGATATTCCAAAATAGAAGATGCAATTTGTCCTAAGGAAGTAAAGAGCAGAGCAGCATGAACGATTAGCAGGCTGGAGGCTAAAATATATGAAGAACAGGAATTAGATACATCTGGTCTAGTGAATTGAGGCCTTTGAACTATGGTGCTGGAGAAGACTCCTTCAAGTCCCTTGGACTGCAAGGCGTTCAAACTGGTCAGTCCTAGAGGAGATCAACCCTGACTGCTCTTTAGAAGGCCAGATCCTGAAGTGGAAACTCAAATCCTTTGGCCACCTAATGAGAAGGAAGGACTCACTGGAGAAGAGCCTAATGCTGGGAAAGATTGAGGGCAAGAGAAGAAGGGGACGACAGAGAATGAGGTGGCTGGATGGAGTCACTGAAGCAGTAGGCGTGAGCTTAAATGGACTCCAGAAGATGGTAGAGGACAGGAAGGCCTGGAGGAATGTTGTCCATGGGGTTGCAATGGGTCGGACACGACTTCGCAGCTAACAACAACAGTCTAGTGAATTGAAGCCTTTGAACTATGGTGCTGAAGAAGAATCCTGTGAGTCCCTTGGACAGCAAGGCGTTCAAACCGGTCAGTCCTAGAGGAGATCAACCCTGACTGCTCTTCAGAAGGCCAGATCCTGAAGTTGAAACTCAAATCCTTTGGCCACCTAATGAGAAGGAAGGACTCACTGGAGAAGAGCCTAATGCTGGGAAAGATTGAGGGCAAGAGAAGAAGGGGACAACAGAGAATGAGGTGGCTGGATGGAGTCACTGAAGCAGTAGGCGTGAGCTTAAATGGACTCCAGAAGATGGTAGAGGAAAGGAAGGCCTGGAGGAATGTTGTACATGGGGTCGCTATGGCTTGGACACGACTTCACAACTAACAACAACAGTGAAAAGAAGGACTAGGGGAGACATGATAGCAGTGTTCCAATATTTGAGGGGCTGCTACAAAAAAGAGGGAGTCAAGCTATTTCCCAAAGCATCAAAAGGCAAGTCAAGAAACAATGAATGGAATATCTTGCCTCCAGAAGATGTGTATACTACATCACTTGCATCACTTGAGGCTTTCAAAAAGAGACCGAACAACCATTTGTCTGAAATGGTATAGAGTCTCCTGCTTGAGCAGGGGTTGGTCTAGAAGACCTCCAAAGTCCCTTCCAAACGTATTATTCTATGTTGTATGAAGTCTTGTTCAGGACAAGACTTACAGTTATGCAAGATAATCACACAGTTATGCAAGTTGATCCATGGTTCTTCCAGAACATCAAATTCCTGGATTTTTTCCATAACATCAAGAGTCATTCCTTTCTTTTCCAGCTTGCCAACATAAAACTGAATATTTCCCCCCTAAGGACATGAAATAGGACATAAAAACAGTAGGAGCCAGAGACTTGGACTAAATTTAATAATCCAGAATGACAATTGATACCAAATCCCTGAAGATTTTCGATAAAACTGGAGGGAATTGCGACATAATTCCCAACTCACAAATAATTAAACATATCAGGCAGTCTTTATGGCCCAAGCATCAAAGCATTTGCTGGAACAGCAATAGTTTTTTATAGTCCCTAGGATTTCTGTTGGTTGAACTGCCTGAGGATCAGTATCCAAGAGTTTTGTAATATTAGGCTTTCACAAACTTACTGCTATGCAAATCAGACATGGGTTGCACAGCTGGACAGACAGCAGTGGCTAGCTTTAAAGAAAAAGTAGCCATGCTTAGATGGTTGTGATTTTTGTGCCCTCAAGTACAAACTGAAGATTCACCATCATGAACAACGATCTTAGGCATGAAAGAAGTGGGAAATTGAAAGTGGGAAAGGAAAATTATGAAGATGTAGCCGGATGTAAATGCAGGAACTCTTTTAAATCCCCTCTTAATGGACGAGTCATTTTCTTGTAAGCCAACCCATATCACAGGGATGCTGTCAAAGAGAAAAGAACACTTATGTACCCTAGAACTCCTGTAATCAAAGATGGGGGATAATCTAATAACTAAAATAAACTTGAACCTGTTTGGGTCTTTTAGCTTAGAAAGAAAAGGCAAAAAGAAAGAAAGAAAGAAAGAAAGAAAGAAAGAAAGAAAGAAAGAAAGAAAGAAAGAAAGAAAGAAAGGAAGGAAGGAAGGAAGGAAGGAAGGAAGGAAGGAAGGAAGGAAGGAAGGAAGAAAGGAAGGAAGGAAGGAAGGAAGGAAGGAAGGAAGGAAGGAAGGAAAGGAAGAAAGAAAGAAAGAAAGAAAGAAAGAAAGAAAGAAAGAAAGAAAGAAAGAAAAGAAAGACCTAAAAATGTAAATAAAATTATTGAAGTATGTAAGGAGGCGTTTCCTCCTTCCATCACTCTTTCCTTCCTTCCTTTCTTCCTTCCTTCCTTCCTTCCTTCCTTCCTTCCTTCCTTCCTTCCCTTCCTTCCTTCCTTCCTTCCTCCTCCCTCCCTCCCCTCCCTTCTTTATAAAATTCATAGGCCATCATCTTACTTCAAGGTGACTCTTCCCAGAATATTAGAATTCAGGATCATGCAATGAGGTTTAGAGATACAATATAAAACAGTCTAAAGAAGAGTTTCACATAGCACAAAGTTAAATTGTGGAACACTGCAGAGATTGTGAAGTGATGGCCATTGAAGGTAAGACAGTCCATGAGGTTTTTATGGAGCAGGAGGAATCCTGAAAACCTTAGGCTCCAATCAGTTGACTGATAAATAAGCTCAGGATATTCTCTTCCCAGTCTACAAGCAATTAACTATGACATGGGTAAAGCTTTAAAGGTGCTCCAGAGGTTTACTGAGAAACCCAAAGGCAGAACGTGAGGAATGGCCTTGTGTGATTTGAAGCCATTCACTGAATTTCCATATGGAACAGATTTTGAACTGCTTCCAAACTGATTTATTCATTTTGGAGGTGCAGCTCCACTTTTATCATTTTGTTTTGTTGTTTTTTCTAAATGAGAAATGGATTCAACTTGATTTTCTGAATTGCATTAAAGCCTCATTTCTGCAGACTACTGGGGAAGAAGATTGTTTTGCTAGATTGTGAAATAAGAGTTGAAATATAGTTCAAACTCCTTGCATAGTTTATGTACATTTTAGGCAAATTGCATACTATTCAGACACATTGGCATAATTTATATAAAATGTGAGTGAAGGATATAAATGGTACAAATATTGTTTTAGCCAAATGCAGAAATGGTAGCCTTTGTTTGTTATTTGAAGGTGGGGTCTGAATTCCAGTTTTGACCCTTGCATCCAAAATCTACTAAATGGGAAATTGAGAATATTGATTCACATTGGTTTAATTGGTACAATTTACTGAAGTATGAAAATTCAGTTGCACCAGATCAATTAACTAAATCAAAGTGGCCACATAAATCAGAGTTAATATGCACAGAGAAATAGCTAGATCACTTCATTCTTCTCCACACGTCAGCCCTAAAGCTCAGAATTGACAAGAAACAAATGAATACAATATTATGAAGTAATCTTCATACGCTAAAATATTCTACCAGAATAAAAGAAGGCATCCTGAGATGCAAGTACACTGATAGCAATTCTTGTTCTTCCTGATGACACATTTGATTCTAATAAGCAAATGACCACTCTAAAGGAGGGCTATTATTGTGTCATTATGATTACACAATTTCATACATTACTTCTCTCACACAGCTGCTCCTGGGAGCTATGTTGGACAGAAGGTTTTAAGAGGCTGTCAACTGATTTGTGATCAGCAACACTTTTCTTGATTATGGAACATACTTTCCTGCAGATGCAATCATAGCAATATTACTGACAATCTATTCATTAAAGTGCAGATTGGACATCGGATTACTTCAACAAGTTTGCTGTTGATGACAATAAAGAGGGAAAAAAATCTCCAAAGCCATATTGAAGGAATACTTTTATTAGAACAGAATATCAAAGTTGAAAGGAACCTTGGAGGTCTTTTAGTCCAAGCTCAAGCAGGAGACCCTATCCCCTATTTCAGACAGGTGGCTGCCCAATCTCTTCTTAAAAGTGATGGAGCACCCACATCTTCTGAAGGCAAGCTATTCCCCTGGTTGATTGTTCTCATTGTCAGGAAATTTCTCCTTAGTTCTTGGTTGCTTCTCTCCTTGGTTACTTTCCATCCATTGCTTCTTCTCCTGCCTTCAGATGCTTTGGAGAATAGCTTGATTCCCCCCTCTTCTTAATGGCAGCCCTTGAGATGTTGAAACACAACACATCTTGTCCTTTCAATCTAATTTTAACTTGGGACAAAGTAGTTCTCTAGCAAAATTTGCAAAGACTTGGCCATTTCTAGTTGCAATGCATGGCTGTGAAAGTTGGACCATAAGAAAGCCTGAGCACCAAGGAATTGAGGCCTTTGAATTATGATGTTGGAGAAGATGCCTGCGAGTCCCTTGGACTGCAAGGTGATCAAACTAGTCAGTCCTAGAGGAGATCAACCCTGAGTGCTCTTTAGAAGGCCAGATCCTGAAGCTGAAACTCAAATACTTTGGCCACCTAATGAGAAGGAAGGACTCACTGGAGAAGAGCCTAATGCTGGGAAAAATTGAGAGCAAGAGAAGAAGGGGATGACAGAGAATGAGGTAGCTGGATGGAGTCACTGAAGCAGTAAGTGTGAGCCTAAACGGACTCTAGAAGATGATAGAGGACAGGAAGTTCTGAAGGAACATTGTCCATGGGGTTGAGATGGGTCAGACACGACTTTGCAACTAACAGCAACAACAACAAGGAATTCTGAGTGACTGTGTTACAAAATAATTACTTTTTTGTTTATTTTCTCCAGCAATGATGAGGAGATACCCAGATGTAACCTGATAACATCTTTGATACCTATTTAAAGTATTGATTATCCTCATGTCTGAACATCATTCACAAGATCTTCTGAAAAATTATATTCTATAATGATGGATTCATCTACTTGCATGCAACTTACACTGCATGTTTGAAAAGATCCCTCTTAAAATGGAACTGTGAACCAAACTACCAAAGGAAGTAAGCCAGTTAATCATGGCATACTTTGATGTTACCACCACGGAGACTGGGGACTGAATTATAATACCATTTCTTGGTGGAATTGTGCAATAATTTTTATTATATAAATTTCAAAAGCTGCAATAGATCAAAGAGGAACTGGATAAATGAAATATATATTGTTCATATCCTGGCCAACTTATGTGGACCTGTTCACCTGGAATTCAACTTAGTGAGAATCCCAGCAATTTTGTTCAATAAATGCCTGGAATAATCTTAAGATCCTGGAA
>NW_027673295.1:0-21029 GCF_964194415.1 Vipera berus
TTTATCTTCAATAAAGCCTGTTGCTGTTTGAACCCTCGTCTCGCTCAATGCCTGCAAGAACTGAATACAACATCTTCCTTTCAGGAATCGCATGGAATCTTCATTAAACTAGTTTAATGAAGAGAAGGACGAGGGGTGACACGATAGCAGTCTTCTAATATTTGAGGGGCTGCCACAAAGAAGAGGGAGTCAAGCTAGTCTCCAAAGCACCTGAAAGCAGGACAAGAAGCAATGGATGGAAACTAGTCAAGGAGAGAAGCAACCTAGAAATAAGGAAAAATTTCCTGACAGTGAGAACAGTTAACCAGTGGAACAACCTGCCTCCAGAAGTTGTGAATGCTCTAAAACTGGAAGTTTTTAAGAAGAGACTGGACAGCCATTTGTCTGAAATGGTATAGGGTTTCCTGCCTGAGCAGGGGGTTGGATTAGATGACCTCCAAGGTACCTTCCAACATCATCATCATCATCATCATCAATTATTTTAATGAATTAGCTTCCTGGAAATCAGTCTCTGGGAATGTTGTACAAGATCCATTAAAAACTAAAAGATGACAATCTCTGCAGGAAAAAAACACGCGCACAATATACTCGGTGTAGCATCTCTGCTATAGCTAGTTTTCGACTTACCACCACAGTTGAATCCCACGTTGCGAAGCGAGACATTAGTTAAGTGAATTTTGCTCCCTTTTATTGCTTGCTGCATTTGTTTAAGTCAGGGGTTTTCAAACTTGGCCCTTTTATGACTTGTGGACTTCAGCTCCCAGAATTCCTCAGCCAGCATGCCTGGCTGAGGAATTCTGGGAGCTGAACTCCACAAGTCATAAAAGGGCCAAGTTTGAAGACCCTTGGTTTAAGTGAATCGCTGCAGATATTAAGTTAATAACACGGTCGTTAAGTGAATCTGTCTTCCCCATCGACTTTGCTTGTCAGAAGGTCGCAAAAGGGGATCCTGTGACCCTGTGACGCTGTGACCGTCATAAATATGAGTCAGTGGCCACGCATCTGAATTTTGATCAGGTGACCACGGGGATGCTGCAAATGGTCATAAGTGTGAAAAACGGTCATAACAGTATGTCCTTTTGTTCAGTGCCGCTGTAATTTTGAACGGTCACTAAGTTGAGGACTGCTTTTATTACATATCTACAAGTGATGCTGCCTCTGGATCCTCTGCAGTCTTTTGTTAGGACTGTTTTACCTACAAGGTCATTGGATTATGAATTTAAATTTTATTAGATGAACGGTGACCTGTCCTGCTATTTTTATGTGGGTTCTGAACCGTAACTCGAGCCGAAGAAAAATCGATTGAGTCAGGATGATAATATTATTTTCCTGTGGACTTTTGTGGCGGCTGGTTTGTGTTTTTTAATCTTTACTATTGTAAACTCTCCGGAGTCTTGGGAGCTGGGAGGATACATAAATATGTGCTATGAATAAAATAAAGTCTCCTGTTAATCGTATCATATGCTGCTATGTTTCTGGGCAGAGACATGAGTTGTTGTTTTTATCTATACTGCTCGGGGAAAATTCTTTTGCTTTTCACCAAGACTTAACGCCGCTGTATTTTGTAGCAAAAATACACAAAGGTTTGTCCTTGTGCGATTGTGTCTTGTGAAACCATAGATCACGTTTTCCCTTATATTACATAATGGTGTCATGTGATGAATATCATAATAACAGAGTTGGAAGGGACCTTGGAGGTCTTTTAAATCCCCCTGCTCAGGCAGGAGACCCTATAGTATACCTACAGTATCCCCTTCCAGACAACTGGCTGTCCAGTCTCTACTTCAGAGCCTCCAGTGATGGAGCACCCACAACTTCTGGTGGCAAGCCGTTCCACTGGTTAATTGTTCTCACCGTCAGGAAGTTTCTCCTTAATTCCGGGTTGCTTCTCTCCTTGATCAGTTTCCATCCGTTGCTTCTCGTCCTGCCTTCAGGCGCTTTGGAGAAGAGGATGAGGGAGGTGTCATCTCATTAAGCGTCTCTCAATATCGTGGGGAGGCATGATGTCACATGACTGAACTGAGCAATGGCGGAAGAGCTGGCAGTCCCTGTTGCTCTCATGAAGTGACAGTCCCTCACACTCGCAGTGTCCCGTGTTCACCGGATCGCCATTTGCCAGCTTCTGCCGGCTTCCCCTATGCCTTTGCTTGCTGGAAGCCAGCAGCGAAGGTCACACCTGACAGTTATGTGACCTGGGGCACGTCGTCGCAATGTTGTAATGGCTAACTACCCAAGTTGCAATCGTGTCGCTGGGGGGACAACGTGATGGCTGCAAGGAGAAACAGCCGTCAAAAGTCCTTCTCGTTCAGGGCTGTCACAACTTTGAACAGTCCCTGAACGAGGGGACCTTAAATGAGGATTATCTGTAGAATCCATACTGAGGTGACTGTTTAGTATTGGTGTTTCTATCAAAGCTGATCGTTTTCAGCCGTTTTACCTCCTTTATATCTTTTGGGAAGGAAAAGAAAGAGGGAAGGAAGGAAGGAAGGAAGGAAGGAAGGAAGGAAGGAAGGAAGGAAGGAAGGAAGGAAGGAAAGAAGGAAGGAAGGAAGGAAGGAAGGAAGGAAGGAGATGAGGGAAGGATGGAAGGAAGAAGATGAGGGAGTGAAGGAAGGAGATGAAGAAGGAAGGAGATGAGGGAGTGAAGGAAGGAGATGAAGAAGGAAGGAGATGAGGGAGGGAAGGAGGGAAGGAGGAAAGAAGAGGGAGGGAGGGAAGGAGAAAAGGGGAAAAAAGAAGAAAGGGAGGGAGGAGGAAGAGAGAGGGAAGAACAGAGGGAGGGAGGGAAGAAAGAAAAGGGAGGAAGGAGGAAGGGAGGGAGGGAAGGAAGGAAGGAGAGTCAAAGTCTCATTATCAGTAACATTTTATGTAGGACATGTCTAATTTTATCCCTTTGTTGAATATATTGATTGTATGCATAGGCATGCGTGTATGTACTGATACATTTTTAACGATGTTTTTCCAAAGCAAAGAACCGTGGCATTGCGATCCCTGTGGACCTGGATAGCCAAGTGAATACGTTGTTCATGAAGAGTCACACCAACATGATCCAGAGGGCAGCCATGGGTTGGCGGATGTCTGCGCGTAGCGGCCCCCGCTTTAAAGAACCCCTCGGAGGACCTTCGTGGGATTATAGGAACATCATTGAGAAATTACAGGTATGCTATAAAATAGTGAATCCAAATGCTCCATTAAAGCAGCGTCTAGAGAAGCATCCGGCCCTCTCAGTTCCTGGCAAATAGATGGGGAAGAAATGGAGGTAGTGACAGATTTCATTTTCCTGGGCTCCAAGATCACTCCAGATGGGGACTGTAGCCAAGAAATTAAAAGACGCTTGCTCCTCGGGAGGAAAGCCATAGCAAATCTAGACAGCACACTAAAAAGCAGAGACATCACCCTGCCAACAAAAGTGCGTATAGTCAAGGCTATGGTCTTCCCAGTTGCAATGTATGGCAGTGAAAGTTGGACCATAAGAAAGGCTGAGCGCCAAAGAATTGAAGCCTTTGAACTCTGGTGCTGGAGAAGACTCCTGCAAGTCCCTTGGACTGCAAGGTGATCAAACCGGTCAGTCCTAGAGGAGATCAACCCTGACTGCTCTTTAGAAGGCCAGATCCTGAAGCTGAAACTCAAATATTTTGGCCACCTAATGAGAAGGAAGGACTCACCAGAGAAGAGCCTAATGCTGGGAAAGGTTGAGGGCAAGAGAAGAAGGGGACGACAGAGGATGAGGTGGCTGGATGGAGTCATTGAAGCAGTAGGCATGAGCCTCAATGGACTCCAGAAGATGGTAGAGGACAGGAAGGCTGGGAGGAACGTTGTCCATGGGGTCGCAATGGGTCGGACACGACTTCACAGCTAACAACAGCAACAGAGAAGGGGAGTCCAAAGTCGGCAACTTTAAGACCTGTGGACTTCAGCTCCCAGAATTCCCTAGCCAGCATTGGCTGACTGGAGAATTCTGGGAATTCAAATCCGCAGATTTTTCAAGTTGCCAAAGTTGGACGTTCCTGGTCCAGATGATGACTGATCACGGTGTTTTTGAGTTGTTGAATGAAAACCACGTAACCTATTGGCGGTATACGTGGTAGTCTATGCCTTCCATCTCCCCTTGGTCACAGTCATTTCCCTTGAAACGGGAAAAAGTTGAAAACGAAGCCTTCACCCTGCTGGCTTTGTTAGAAAACTAGCAAACCCTTCATGATCCGGAGGCCTCAGCGAAGAATCTTTACTTATTTATTTTTGCCGTTGTTTTAGGACGTGGTGACCTCCTTGGAAGAGCAGTTCAATCCTATGATGCAAGCTGAATTTTCTGTGCTGGTTGACGTCTTACGAAGCCCTGAACTTCTTTTTCCCGAAGGGAGCGACGCTAGAATTCGATGTGGAGCTTTCATGTCCAAGTAAGCTACGTATTCGAAAACCAGCTGTGGGATTCAAATATGTGAACAACCGGTTCTCGGTGTGGATGCCGATTCCGGAAGTCCATTCTGGGTCCAGGCGACAAAAAATTAGCTACCAGCTCTACCGAAGTGGTGCGAACCGGCTGAATCCCACCACTGTCTAAAACATGTTTGACTGCTTAATTTCTGTGGAGTCCTTGGTGGTCTCTGAGCTTGGTGGTTTTCTTGCAGACGTTTCATGACCCAACTAGGGAACATCATCAGTGCTAGAAGAGAGAGTGGTGTGTGGTGATGATGATGATGATGATGATGATGATGATGATGATGATGATAACTGTGGGGTCCTTGGTGCTCTCTGAGCTTGGTGGTTTTCTTGCAGATGTTTCATTACCTAACTAGGGAACATCATCAGTGCTAGAAGAGAGAGTGGTGTGTGGTGATGATGATGATGATGATGATGATGATGATGATGATGATGATGATGATGATAACTGTGGGGTCCTTGGTGCTCTCTGAGCTTGGTGGTTTTCTTGCAGACGTTTCATCAGCCAACTAGGTAACATCATCAGTGCTAGAAGGGAGTGGGATTTGCTCTCAAGTTATTTTCCTTTGCAATGAAATAAGTTATCCTCAGTGCCAAAAAGAGCAAAGAGAAATAATCAAGAGGGGCCCACAGGGCTCGACATTATATTTTGTCTCATGTTTTATTTTAAGGTTGATAAATCATACCAAACGGCTCATGGAGAAGGAAGAAAAACTCTGCATCAAAATCCTCCAGACTTTGCGGGAAATGCTTGACCAGAAAGACAGCTTCGTTGAAGAGGTAGGACTGAATCTCATTCCTGAAAATTAAGTTGCATCGGCTGTGGCATTTAAGCAGAAAGCGCGCAAATCTAAGAGGGGATAAATGTTTGAATCTGGTTTCTGGGGCAAAGGGAATGGAATCTAGGGGAAAATGTGAACCATCTTGAAAAAAAGGAAAAGAGAAAAAAAAATCTTAGTTGTCATTGTAGAAATTTGGTCAGGTTGGCTTTGCTCACAGAGATAGGTGGATGGAAACCGGTGAAGGAGAGACCCAACCTAGAGCTAAGGAGAAATTTCCCAACAGTGAGAAGAATTGATCAGTGGAAGATCTTTGCCTTCAGACGTTGTGGGTGGAGGTTTTCAAGAAGAAATTGGACAGACGTTTGGCTGAAATGGTGTAGGGTTTCCTGAACTGGACTAGGAGACCTCCAGGGTGTCTTCTAACTTCGTTATTCTGTATATAGTCTTCCAATATGTCAGGGGCTGCCACGAAGAAGAGGGTGTGTGTGTGTGTGTCAAGCTATTTTCCAAAGGACCTGAAGGCAGGACAAGAAGCAACGGGTGGAAACTAATCAAGGAGAGAAGCAACCTGGAAATAACGAGGAATTTCCTGACAGAACAATTAATCAGTGGAACAACTTGCCTTCAGACGTTTGTGGGTGTTCCATCACTGTGGCCTTTCAAAAGGCCACACCTGGAATACTGCATCCAGTTTTGGTCACCACGATGTAAAAAAAGATGTTGAGACTCCAGAAAGAGTGCAGAGAAGAGCAACAAAGATGGAGGCTAAACCATATGAAGAACAGTTGCTGGAATCGGGTATGTCTAGTTTAATAAAAAGAAGGACTTGGGGTGACATGATAACAGTGTTCCAGTATCCCAGGAGTTGCCACAAAGAAGAGGGAATCAAGCTATTCTCCAAAGCGCCCGAAGGCAGGACAAGAAGCAATGGATGGAAAGTAATCAAGGAGAGAAGCAACCTGGAACTAAGGAGAAATTTCATGACAGCTAGAACAATTAACCAGTGGAACAACCTGCCTCCAGAAGTTGTGAATGCTTCAACACTGGAAGATTTTAAGAAGAGACTGGATAACCATCTGTCTGAAATGATATAGGCTGTCCTGCTTGAGCAGGGGGTTGGACTAGATGACCTCCAAGGTCCCTTCCAACTCTATTATTCTCTTCTGTTATTCTGTTCTGTAGGAAATCATCTTGAGGGATCTTAACCAAGAGACCCACCAGCACAACATTGCCATAAGAAGATTTCCAGTTACTGTATCAAGCCAAGATTATCACACCTTTGATTTCTATAAGCTAAACTTTTGTTCCTCTTATTATGCTGTCTGGGGATTTTTTCCCTCCTCACTTTTTGCAAACTTGAGCTGGGCAAACAAAGCTGCTGGCGTTTCCCTCTCATGAGTTGATGGTTTGCACAAGAACCACACTGGGAGAACTTCAGCGTGTGCGTGCATGTGTGTGTGCGGCACCATCATTCAGGAAGATATTTTCCTTAGCAGACGCTCAGACATTGGCAGGTGGTGTCATCCCAGTTTCTACAACTGTCCAGATGTGGTCAATAAACCTTGTCTTCTCTTATTAGTAAGAGAACTTTCAGCTTATCTTGTTGTTGCCAACCGGCATCTGTTGGCGATGAGACTTCAGTTCTCTTATCCTACAAGGGCAGGACCGAGAAGATGGAGAAGATACGTGAACTGCTCGGCTTTTGAACCCATGTGTAGATCTGTGATCTTGTTCTGTTTCCCATGGATCGGTGCAAAAGTATTTATTGATCTCACATATTAAAACAACAGTCTCCTGTTTCCTACGTCAAAATGGCGCCAGAGCCAACCGTGAGCAGAATCTGAAACACCATCTTAAACCCTGCCAGGGAAATATACGTATGATTTTCCTGAGGAGTTGACAAGTCAAGAAAATAAATCTGGCATGTTGTTTGAACATACTGTATATAATCAGGGCTTTTTCTGTCATAGAACGCTCAGAACGGAGTTCCGGCACCTTTTTTGGATGGAACCTTGTAGGGTAGGCAAGACGGGTTGTATGACATGTGTGAGTTCCGGCACCTTTTTCTTTTACAAAAAAAGCACTGGATATAATAGTCCCGCCTCTGTTTTTAAGAGAAGATGTCATGGCTTCCTTCTGATCATTTTCATTGGTTAAATTAAAGCATTGAAACTACAGTAGTTAAGCCGTTGCACTTTGAACACAAGTCCGCCTAGTTTGTAAGTTATAGATTAGCATGTAACGCCTGGTTGGCTGGCATCATACAGTGAAATAGTTAAGGCTACAATCCTGTGTGCATTTGCTCCTAGGGGCAATTTGTTCCTAAATGAGCATTTGCACCACTCAAGTGACCCCGAGGACACAGATAAACCCCCAAGTGGCCTCAATGACTCTCCAAAAGAAGGCAAATGGCCAGCTCTCTGCAAGGAGTATAAATCCTTCCACTCCCCACCATCCAGTCAGAGCTGAAGAAGCTCCTTGGATGAGAAGCGAAACATCTTCAAGGAAAAACAAAGAAACTCCAGTTGCCTCTTGAATAAACACCTTTGGGACAACCATGAGCTGGATGACTGAGAATCTCCATAGACATTTAGCTATGCCCTTTGGGATGAAAACCCTTCGAATGGTGCGGGAGTGTGAACGGATTTCCAGAAAACATTGCAGACTACAGGAACCATTTGCGCTTCAATTTGAGATGCAGAGAACACAGATGCATCCCCAACAGCCGGTGCCTGTCTTCAACCGTGAAGGGACCCAGGGCAGAAAAAACATCCCACAGCCAAGAACACTCCACACCCTTTTGCGCTACTCAGGTGACCCTGAGGACACAGGTAAGCCTCCAAGTGGCCTCAAAGACTCTCTAAAAAGAATGCAAATGACCAGCTCTCTGCAAGGAGTATAAATCTTTCCATTCCCCACCATCCCGTCAAGAGCTGAAGAAGCTCCTTGGACAAGAAGCGAAACGTCTTCAAAGGAAAAACAAGAAAAGTCCACTTGCCTCCTCAAAAAAAAAAAGCGACATGGGGACATCAATCCTGATGGGAAGAAACAAGTGGGAGCAAAGAGCTAGAGAAGAAGAGAAAGTGATGAGAAGACACGACCGAAGGGAAGCCGCTTAGAGAAGATCTTAGTTGAAGATTGTTGTTGTTGTTGTTGTTGTTGTTGTTGTTGTTTCACAGCAGCAAAGCTGCCTCTGGGGAACCCATAACCTGGATGAGCTGCACAAAGCAACACCATCACAACATCAACCTGTTTATCAGGTCGCCTCACCAGATGTCAGCCCTTGAGTAATTTTTGAGAGATTCATCCCTAACGCAGTTGAGTTGAGGCTGGTTGGGACTTGAATGCAAAATCTTGGAAGTGCTCCTCACTCTTGGAAAACATCTCCGTTGGGAAAAATAAAATAAAATCCAGACAGGAGCACTCTTGTTAGTGGGCAGGTAGTCCTCAACTTACGACCACAATTTTGAGCCCCGAAATTTTATGTTGCTAAGTGAGAATTTTTTTTCAAGTGAGTTTTGCTCCACTTTACAGCTTTTCTTGCCACGGTTTCTTGCCACGGTCGTAAGTGTGAAAAAGGGTCGCAAGTCACTTTTGTCAGGGCCATTGTAACTTCGAACGGTCACTAAATGAGCTGTTGTAAGTTGAGGACTGCCTCTATTAGTGTACAGGTAGACCTCAACTTACGATCACAGCTGAGCCCCAAATTTTAGGTTGCTGTGTGAGAAACTTGTTGGGTTTTGCCCCATTGTACAGTCTTTCTTGCCACGGTTGTTAAGTGAATCGCTGCAGTTGTTAAATTAGTCACACAGTTGTTAAGTGAATCAGCCTTTCCTCATTGACTTTGCTGGTCAGAAGGTTGCAAAAGGGGATCACATGAGACCGGGACGCTGCAACCGTCATAAATATGAAGCAAGTCCCAGGCGTCTGAATTTTGATCACAGGGATGGCTGCAACGGTCGTAAGTGTGAAAAACGGTGACAAATCGCTTTTTCCAATGCCGTTGTAACTTCGAACGGTCCCTAAATGAACTGTGGTAAGCCTAAAGGACCTGTATCCTGGGATGCTGACTTAGCCCCAGATTAAATCCTGACCTGAAAGAATGCTGAGCTTAAGTGCTGGGACCTCTGTGACTTCCAAATGAAAATGTCGTAAGTCAAGGACTATCATGGGGTTGAAGATCTGCCAGTCCTTCGCATCGACCCTAAAAGAGGCAACCGAGGATGGCAGTGAGTGTTCTGTCCCAGCCTAGGTGAGACACAGGCAGAAACCGCAAGAAAAAAACTAACCCCTTTTATTCTCACAGACCTGAGTCAATGTCCAAGGCAAACAGAGTCCACAGTCCAGTCTTTCTTTCTTTCTTTCTTTCTTTCTTTCTTTCTTTCTTTCTTTCTTTCTTTCTTTCTTTCTTTCTTCCTTCCTTCCTTCCTTCCTTCCTTCCTTCCTTCCTTCCTTCCTTCCTTCCTTCCTTCCTTCCTTCCTTCCTTCCTTCCTATCTTTCTCCTCCACTGCTCCCCATTTCTTTCCTTCCTTCCTTCCTTCCTTCCTTCCTTCCTTCCTTCCTTCCTTCCTTCCTTCTTTCTTTCTTTCTTTCTTTCTTTCTTTCTTTCTTTCTTTCTTTCTTTCTTTCTTTCTTTCTTCCTTCCTTCCTTTCTTTCTTTCTTTCTTTCTTTCTTTCTTTCTTTCTTTCTTTCTTTCTTTCTTTCTTTCTTTCTTTCTTTCTCTTTATTTCTTCCTTCCTTCCTTCTTTCCTTCCTTCCCTCTCTCCCCATTTCTTTCCCTCCCTCTCTCCTTCCTTTCTTTTCCTTTCTTTTCCCTCATTCCTTCCCATCTTTCCTTCTCCCTCCCTCCCTCCCTCCCACATTTCCTTCCTTCTCTCCCTCCCTCCCTCCCTCCCTCCTTCCTTCCTTCCTTCCTTCCTTCCTTCCTTCCTTCCTTCCTTCCTTCCTTCCTTCCTTCCTTCCTTCCTTCCCTCTCTCCCCATTTCTTTCCCTCCCTCCCTCCTTCCTACCTTCCTTCCTTTTCCTTTCTTTTCCCTCATTCCTTCCCATCTTTCCTTCTACCTCCCTCCCTCCCACATTTCCTTCCTTCTCTCCCTCCCTCCCTCCCTCCTTCCTTCCTTCCTTCCTTCCTTCCTTCCTTCCTTCCTTCCTTCCTTCCTTCCTTCCTTCCTTCCTTCCTTCCTTCCTTCCTTCCTATCTTTCTCCTCCAGCGCTCCCTCTCCATACCAAGGCATTTGGCTTTCACGCAGTCTGCTCTCCAACTATCCATCTGCTTGACTGGAAGGAGGCTGTTTTTGTTCGGTGACTGATGCTTCACTGTTCTACAAGTGGCAAGGGTTTACGAGGCCGTACTCTAGACCAACACCTGGGAATGCCGGTGGGTTTTGTGGTTGCGTGGTTTTCTTAATGTGCAAATGCATCACAGGGACCTTCAGATAAATACAGATGACTTGTGCGGCTTTCTTGCAACCCACAGGCCTGAATTTTAATTTTAATTCAGGCAGTAGGAAGAGTTCAGTGTTTAGTGATGCTTCTCCAGAAGAAGAAAGGACCACAGCAAAGCAGTTAGACCAGACATGTCAAACACAAGGCCCGGGGGCCGGATCCAGCCCGCGAAGTGGTTTCATGCGGCCTGCGAAGCCATCCTGGAAACAGGGAATGGCCCCCACTGCCTTGGCCCTGGCCCAGAGACCCTCCTTCTGCCAGAGACCCTCAGATCTGTCCCACTCCTGCCCAGGCCCCCATAGGCACCCTTGATGTGAACGATGTAGAGCTGGCCACGCCCACCCAGTAGGCCATATGCACTTTAGCCACGCCCACCCAGTAGGCCACGCCCATCCTGGCCATACCCACCCGGCCCCCTGAGGGCAACTGCAATGCTGATGCAGCCCTCAATGAAATTGAGTTTAACACCCCTGAGTTAGACCTTTGTTTAAAATTTACAAATTCCTGTTGTTCTCTTGGCGTTCTGTTCTTATCTCTGCGTCGCTGTTGTTGCACAAAAGAGTCTTATGAGTGGTTTACAATAAGACTGTTGTGCTCTTGCATCAAAGCAATATTATGTGTTGCATAAGGATTGGGAGTCAGCTGAGTGCTACATTTACATTTCAGATTAGTATACTTTTAAAAGCTGTAAAGTCCTTTCAAGGGAAGACTGGATGGGAAGGACACACGCTCCTTCATGTGAATAACAGCATTGTTACTGCTTTATGTATCATCCTGGCTTTTAAATATTGAAGACCTTCAATTCAAGGCGCTTTTTGTAGGGAGAGACTCTTGAATCAGAGGTTTAACCAGGTTTGGATCATCTTCTGACTGTCTACTTGGCTAATTTTAACCTTGAAATGTAAGGGCCACTGGAATGCAGGGAGTCCTCGTTTAACAACAGCCCTGTGCAGTAAAATGGAGATGTCCAAATACAGGTAGTCCTCAATGACAGTTCATTTAGTGAGCCGTTCAAAGTATCGACGGCACCGAAAAAAGTGACTCATGACTGTTTTTCACATTTACGACTGTTGCACCGTCCCCAGGGTCACATGATCAAAATTCAGACGCTTGGCAACTGACTCGTATTTATGACGGTCGCAGCATCCCGGGATCACGTGATCCCCTTTTGTGACCTTCATTGGGGAAGCCAGACTCGTTAACAACCGTGTTACTAATTTACCAGCTGCAGTGATTCCCTTAACAGCTGCGCCAAGAAAGGTCGTAAAAATGGGGCAAAATTCACTGGAGAAATGTTTCACTTAGCAACAGAAATTTTGGGCTGAGTTTTGAGCGTAATTCGAGGATTGCCCGTAGCCAGTCCTCAGATTTGCCATCTTTGCAGGTCTACGAAGCTAAGGCAGGCTGAGGTCGGATGATAAGTGACTGCTTTGCGTAACTACAGAGTTGCTGGTTTCAATGATGGTCACTAAATGAGGACCACCTGTATTGGCTACTGTTCCACATGTCCTCTTCCACTCAGGCATGAGAGCAAGGAGGCCTATCGGACCTAGTCAGTAGCCCCATTAAATTACTTGGCCCTAGTCTAAAATAGTTGATCAGAATCCTTTGCCACCCAGAACTATTGAAAACTGCAAGAGTTGTGCAAATGTTAACCCCTGGCCAACGTAATTGTGTCCTCTGTCATATTTGGAGGGGAAGCTGTGAAGTTTTATTCAATTTCACCTCTGATCTTGCTCCCCTGGAATGCCTTCTTGGAATTCTTCTGTAGAGGTAGCTGAATTTTCTGAAAACTCCTTGGAAAATTCTGTTTAAGTGTGCCTGACCGCAAAGTCATCTCTGTGTTATTGGGAACGGGCTGCACCCCTATTTGCAACTCCTTAGTAGATCTTACGTAATTTTTTTCTGGATTACGCTGCATCGATGGAGCCTGGCCACGTAAATCTAGAAAAATGCAGTTTCTTTCACTACTCAACAGATGAGTAGTGTTTCGCAATGCACTGCAGACTTGAAAATAAAATACCTAGGAATACATTTGCCTCCCTCTTTAATGCTTACCCTCTGTTTTGATGTCATTAAAGGGCAGCAACCTGCGAAAAATACTTCTCAATTGTTATTTTAAAGGAGACTACGGAGGGAGCATCAACGGTCCTCTGTCTGGCAACTATGGCAAACCTCTGCAAAGTGGAGGTAACTAGGATTTAAAACATTCCAGCTTCAGAACAGCTCCTCTTGTGTGTTTTTTTCTAGTGTAGTTCATGTGAATATATTCGTGTGAATAGAGAGTTACCGTAATTTGGTCTGATAGCTAAAGCACTAGGCTAGAAACCAGGAGACTGTGAGTTGTACTCCCACCTTATGCATGAAAGTGACTGGGTGACTTTGGGCCAATCACCAGGAGATGCTGAGTTCTAGTTCCGCCTTAGCTGTGAAAGCTAGCTGGGTGACTTTGGGCCAATCACCAGGAGATGGTGAGTTCTAGTTCCGCCTTAGGCATGAAAGTGACTGAGTGACTGTGGGCCAATTGCCAGGAGACAGTGAATTCTAGTCCTGCCTTAGCTGTGAAAGCTAGCTGGGTGACTTTGGGCCAATCACCAGGAGATAGTGAGTTCTAGTTCTGCCTTAGCTGTGAAAGCTAGCTGGGTGACTTTGGGCCAATCACCAGGAGATGGTGAGTTCTAGTTCTGCCTTAGCTGTGAAAGCTAGCTGGGTGACTTTGGGCCAATCACCAGGAGATGGTGAGTTCTAGTTCCGCCTTAGACATGAACGTGACTGAGTGACTTTGGGCCAATCACCAGGAGACAGTGAATTCTAGTCCTGCCTTAGCTGTGAAAGCTAGCTGGCTGACTTTGGGCCAATCACCAGGACATGGTGAGTTCTAGTTCTGCCTTAGGCATGCAAGCTAGCTGAGTGACTTTGGGCCAATCCCTCTCTCTCAGCCCAACTCACCTCCCAAGATTGTTATTGTGGGGAAAACAGGAGGAGGATGCTATGTTAGATATATTTGCCCCATCGAGTTATTTCTAATAATAAGGGCAGAATACGAATAAACTAAATAAATAAATCAGTACGTAAGTCAGAAAGTAAATAAATAAGTAAATACGAGATCCCTCCTCTCCATAGAAAAATATTATTTGTTCAAGCGCATTCTCAATAATTTCCACTCTTCTTCCGATGTAGTGGAAGAAGTGGAACTCAGGATATAAAACTTCCTTTTGATAAAAATAACAGCTTCTAAGTCACATTTAGATCCTTGGATTGTGCGCAATATTTGCTGATGTAGAAGTTTTAGCCTGGTCTGGCTGGATGCAATCTGCACTGTAATTCTTTTTCACCTCTCAGTTCAACCGAGAGGGAAAATTATTTAAATCTCACTGATCTGGATCCAGTGGTGGGATTCAGCTGGTTCGCACCACTTTGGCAGAAACGGTAGCTAATCTTTTGTTGCCCAGGCCCAGAACAGACTTCCGGAAGCGGCACCCACACAGAGAATTGGTTTTTCACCTATTTCAATCCCACTACTGTCTGGACCCCTGGACTTAACATCACTGAATCTCATCCCTGTTTATGGTTTAATTCTATTTTTTGAGCATATTACAGAGTGAAGAATATATATCAGAGTATTGCTCCATAAGGCAGGACATCCAGCTTTCCTTTCTCTATAAATCTGATTTTTTTAAAGATAGCATAGGACAGGACGGGATGGGATGGGATGGGAAGGGAAGGGAGGAGGAAGGAAAGGGAAGGGAAAGGGGAGGGGAGAGGAGGGAAGGGGAAGGGAATGGAGGAGGAAGGGAGAAGGAAGGGAAGGGAGGAAGAAGGGATAAGGAAAGGAAAGGCAAGACAAAACAAGACAAGGAAAGGCATTAGAAGATAAGAGATAAGGGGAGAGAAAATGAGATAATCCTTAACTGAAAATTTAAGAATAAGTCTCTTTTTTTTCAAAAACGTCTTAATGTCTCAATTAACTTGTCAATTAAATTCATTAATTTCAGGGACCTTTTCGGGACAAGATGTGGACAAGTCTGGAGCCTCCATGCATGACATCCAATGTCTTTTGGATAAAGAAGGAGCTTCAGAACTGGTCACCGATGTCATTGTTAGTACCAAAAATGACCGGATATTCTCCGAGGCCATCCTGCTTGGCATTGCGTTGCTCGAAGGAGGAAACACCCAAATTCAGGTACATTTTGGAGGGTGATTTGTTAGTTCGGATCTTGGTTAATTATGGAACACAATCCAGAGATGAAAACCACTTCAGAAGTGCTAAAAAAGGTAAAGGTTCCCCGGCACATGCGTGCTAGTCGTTTCCGACTCTAGGGGCCGGTGCTCATCTCCGTTTCAAAGCCGAAGAGCCAGCGCTTGTCCGAGGACGTCTCCGTGGTCATGTGGCCGGCATGACTAGACGCCAAAGGCGCACGGAACGCTGTTACCTTCCCACCGTAGTGGTCCCTATTTTTCTACTTGCATTTTTACGTGCTTTCGAACTGCTAGGTTGGCAGAAGCTGGGACGAGTAACAGGCGCTCACCCTGTTACGCGGCACTCGGGATTCGACCCGCCAAACTGCCGACCTTCTGATCGACAAGCTCAGCGTCCTAACCCACTGAGCCACCGCGTCCCATATTCAGAAGTGCTAGTCCTACCTTAATATCTTCCAGTTAATTTAACCCTCGAATTTTCTAAAGCAAGGAAAGAAAACAGGACCAGGGTTGAGAATTATTAGGAAAATAACTAAAAAATATTACAGCAGGTATTGTAACGGTATTTTATATATAAGCCACAGGGAACTGTCCCCTAGCTGACTTTTGTAAGAATGTAGTGTGTTATTTGTGTAATAGGGTTTTCAGTTAGACAACTGTGCCCAGATATAGGGAGTCCTTGACTTAGTTCATTTAGTGACCATTTGAAGTTACGACAGCACTGAACTGAAAAAAGTGATTAATGACCACTTTTCACACTTATGACCTTGGCATCCACCCCCACAGTCACGTGATCAAAATTCAGATGCATGGCAACTGGCTCATATTTATGACGGTCACAGTGTCCCGGGGTCATGTGATCCCCTTTTGCGACTTTCCAGCAAGCAAAATCAATGGGGAAGCCAGAGTCACATGATAGCCGTGTGATTAACTTAGCAATTGTAGTGATTCACTTAACAACTGGGGCAAGGAAGGTCGTAAAATGGGGCAAAACTCACTTAACAAATGTCTCACTTAATGACAGAAGTTTTGGGCTCCATTGTAAGTCCAGGATTTCCTGCATTAATGGAGAAGGAATCTAATACCGTGGTTCCCCGAAAATAAGGCCCAGTCTTTTTTATTTTATTTATTTATTTTTTGATTCCAAAAGAGGCATGAGGTCTTATTTTCAGGGGGTGTCTTTTCCATGGTCTCACCTTGCACGCATCTGGAAGGCTCTGATGGCGAAATGGAGGCCGAGGGCAGGGGCACCGCATGCATCGATCTGGAGCTCCATTCTCAGCTGCAGAGGCATTTCCTGAAGGCCTCTGACGGCAAAATGGAGGCCAAGGGAGGCGCCACATGCGTCAATCTGGAGCTCCATTCTCAGCTGCAGAGGCATTTCCTGACATTCTCTGATGGCAAAATAGAGGCTGAGGAGGGGGCGCCGCATGCATCAATCTGGAGCTCCATTCTCAGCTGCAGAGGCATTTTCTGAAGGCCTCTGATGGCAAAATGCAGGCCGAGGGGTGGGGGAGCACTGCATGCGTCAATCCAAAGCTCCATTCTCAGCTGCAGAGGCATTTTCTGAAGACATCTGATGGCAAAATGGAGGCCAAGAGAGGTGCCACGTGTCAATCCAGAGCTCCATTCTCAGCTGCAGAGGCATTTTCTGAAGATGTCTGACGGCAAAATGGAGGCCAAGGGAGGCGCCGCATGTGTCAGTCCGGAGCTCCATTCTCAGCTGCAGAGGCATTTCCTGACATTCTCTGATGGCAAAATGGAGGCTGAGGAGGGGGCGCCGCATGCGTCAATCGGAAGCTCCATTCTCAGCTGCAGAGGCATTTTCGGAAGACGTCTGACGGCAAAATGGAGGCCAAGAGAGGCGCTGCATGCGTCAGTCCGGAGCTCCATTCTCAGATGCAGAGGCATTTCCTGACATTCTCTGACGGCAAAATGGAGGCTGAGGAGGGGGCGCCGCATGCGTCAATCCGTAGCTCCATTCTCAGCTGCAGAGGCATTTCCTGAAGGCCTCTGATGGCAAAATGGGGACTAGGGGGTGATGCGTGCACACCCCACACCCCCGCTCTTGCTTGATTTTTTAGGTTTGCGTCTTGTTCCAAAACTAGGACTTATTTTTGGGGTGGGTGGGTAGGACTTATATTAGGCCCACCTGCAAAAATCAACCCAGGGCTTATTTTCGGGGTAGGCCTTACTTTTGGGGAAACACGGTGGTACCTTTCCAGGCTAACGATGTTTAGTAAAAGTTTTTGTAAGCTACTGCGGTCTTCATCAAATTCAGTGAAGTAGCTAAATGTAACGGCATGTGTGAACAGCCTTCAAAGGCAGGAGGAAGAGCCACAGACTAAGCAACAGTCAGATAACAGGCAAGAGAGCCCATGGGTGGAATAGGAGCATGGCAAATGTCTCAGAAGGAAACTTCTCTAATTTCTTGGACTGCAAAGATAAGGGTGGGGGGAGAGAAATACTAGCCATACCGGAGGTCCTCAACTTACGACAGTTTGTTTAGTGACCGTTCAAAGTTACATCAGCACTGACCTATGACCGTTTTTCACACTTAAAGACCATTTCATCCTTCCTCGTGGTCACACGATCAAAATTCAGACGCTTGGCAACTGACTCATATTTATGACGGTTGCAGTGTCCCCCGGGTCATGTCATCTCCTTTTGTGACCTGACCAGCAAGGTTAACAGAGAAGCTGGATTCACTTAAGAACCCATGTGACTAACTCAACAACTGCAGGGAACCGCTGAACCATCTGTGGCAAGAAAAGTTGTAAAAAGGCAGCAAAACTCACTTAACAACTGTCCCGCTTAGCAACGGAAAGTATGGACTCAGTTGCATTCCGTTAAAATGTGACCTCACAATAAAGTTAGAGCTTTTTAGGGGTGCCTCTTATCTGGACTACCTCACAAAGTTGACGCTTGGGTGATTAGGATTTAAATTGGGAAGATAGGCAGGGGTGATGTGAAAAATGAAGGACAGGTTCTCTGATCAATTAATACAGGTTATGTAGGAGTAACGATGACTTTATGAATGATCCATTTGAATGTGTTCAAACCCATTGCCCTTACCGAGTCCCTTAGTGATAGATCCCCATGCTTCGTTTTCTGTTGTAATTTTTCCCCCTTCTCTTTTAGTATTCTTTTTATCAACAATTAAACGAACGGAAAAAATCCGAAAAGTTTTTTAAAGTTTTGTATGATCGGATGAAAACAGCCCAGCAGGAAATTCGGTCCACGGTGACGGTAAACACAATTGATTTGAGCATCAAAAAGAAGGACGAGGAAACAGACCTGATCTTGTCAGCTCCCAAGAAGAGAGGTAACCAGACAAAAAAAAAAGGGGGGGGGTATTTCTTTCCCTAGGCTGGTTTCAGTGCAGTCAGGAGAAAAAGAGATTTTGGTTAATTTTTTTTTTAAAAAAGGAATAAGAGCACTTGTGTGGCCCACATTGATATTTACTACCTGAGCAAAAAAACCTAATTAATAAATCAAGGTTTTCCTAAATCATTATTGTGCTTTTTAGGAATTCAAGATAACCTATGTATGACATACATCGAAGTACAGTTCTACTGTTAAAGAATTCATTCGTTCATTTTGCCATAAATTTATATGGCTGCCCTTCTCATATACATGACTCTAAGCAGCTAACGGTAAAAATAAATAGGAACAAAATAAAACAATCAGTAATTAAAAACACAAACAACTAAGTTTGTTCATTTATTATTTTGATTATTACTTTATTTATCTATGTGTAGTCCTCGACTTGCGGCCACAACTGAACCCAACATTTCAGTTGCTGAGTGAGAAATTTGTTAACTGAGTTTTGCCCCATTTTACGACCACTGTTAAGTGAATCACTGAAGTGGTTAAGTTAGCAAGACGGTTGTTAAGTGAATCTGGCATTCCCCGTTGACTTTGCTTGTCAGAAGGTTGCAAAATAAATATAAATTCAATAAACTACATTCAATAAACTAAAAGGGGATCACATGATCCCCAGGACGCTGCAACCGTCATAAATATGAGTCAGTTGCCAAGTGTCTGAATTTTGATCATGTGACCAGGGGGATGCTGCAACGGTTGGAAGTATGAACAATGGTCATAACTCACATTTTTCATTGCCATTGTAGCTTTAGACGGTCACCAAATGAACTGTTGTAAGTCGAGGACTACCTATATTTATTCATTATAAATTAGTTGTCATTATTATAAATAAGGGATAAAAATTGTTAGGGAATTTTCCTGGAATAAACGCGATCTGTGAGATGCCAACTTTTTTAACTGCTCAAGTTGTTGGCGCCATGATTGATGTAAGACAGGCACGCTTAGCCATAAGGGTTGAGCAGTGAATTTGATTTGATCTCAAAAGGTTTACTGAAGCATGAAAGTAGCATTTATCTGTCATAACCTCAAACAGCTTCTTACTTCTCCCAGGATTTATGGGCAGGGAGATTGTGCCACCAACAATTGTTTTGAGCCTGGGTGAAGTAAGTATGTGTCGGGCAGAAAGAATCTGGATCACATGTTAAGTTCCGGTTGAGACGATTTATTGCTCAATAACCCTATACACAAGTATCTAGTCAGCTAATGGTCAGCACTGGATTGTCACTAGATAAGAGTCAATGGAATTCAAGAGGGTTGAACTTAGATCCTTTGTGGTAACGTAATGGACTCTAGGCTGATTCCTTTCTTGACACTGACCCCAGGCTCTGCCTGTCCTTCTCCTACAGTATTTTGTTGTTAGCTGCGAAGTCGTGTCCGACCCATCGCGACCCCATGGGCAACGTTCCTCCAGGCCTTCCTGTCCTCTACCATCTTCTGGAGTCCATTTAAGCTCACACCTACTGCTTTAGTGACTCCATGCAGCCACCTCATTCTCTGTCGTCCCATTCTTCTCTTGCCCTCAATCTTTCCCAGTATTAGGCTCTTCTCCAGTGAGTCCTTCCTTCTCATTAGGGGGCCAAAGTATTTGAGTTTCAACTTCAGGATCTGGCCTTCTAAAGAGCCGTCAGGGTTGATCTCCTCTAGGACTGACCGGTTTGATCGCCTTGCAGTCCAAGGGACTCGCAGGAGTCTTCTCCAGCACCATAGTTCAAAGGCCTCAATTCTTTGGCGCTCAGCCTTTCTTATGGTCCAACTTTCACAGCCATACATTGCAACTGGGAAGACCATTGCCTTATACACACTTTTGTTGACAGGATGATGTCTCTGCTTTTTAGTGTGCTGTCTAGATTTGCCATGGTTTTCGTTCCCAGGAGCAAGCGTCTTTTAATTTCTTGGCTACAGTCCCCATCTGCAATGATCTTGGAGCCCAGGAAAATAAAATCTGTCACTACCTCCATTTCTTCCCCATCTATTTGCCAGGAATTGAGAGGGCCGGATGCAGTATATGCATATTCATCAATCGAATCAAACCACCAGATCTTCACTCCTGGAAGTATAGGAGTTGGGGAGGGGGGGGGTTGGAGACAGTGGTGGGATACAAATATGTGATCAACTGGTTCTCTGTGTGGATGCCGCTTCCGGAAGTCCATTCTGGGCCTGGGCAACAAAAAATTAGCTATCGGTTGTGGTGTGAACCGGCTGAATCCCACCACTGGTTGGAGGGCTATGGGGAGGTGGTAAGATCATGTGTGTTAGTTAGAATATTGATTGATTGATAACATTTATATGGCCGTCCAGCTCAACCAAGATGCCTTGTGCCTTATAGAAAGAAAAAACAACAATAACCCTGACGAAAATAATGCAAAAACACAAAATATACACCCCAACAAACCACCTAGCCAACCACACCCAACCGTTTTCATATTGTCGTAAAAACTCCAGGGAGTGGTCCATCTAAATCACCAGGTGTCAGCATGGACTCAAAGGATCGACAGATAAAACCCCCTCCTGCTCCTTACAGTACATTATTTAATTGCAATCGTGTTTCTTTTAACTTATCTACAGTTAGGGATTCCAACCTGCATCTGAAAGAAGGAATGAAAGGACAATTGGCGGAAGCTTCCACTGCAACATCCAAAGCTTATTGCATGTATCGCAGAGAAATGGATCCGGAAACTGACCTCATGGGTCCAGGGTCAGATGTGGGATGCGCGGACGAAAAATCTTCCGAAGAAATGACCATGAGTCCCACCATTGTGATCATGCAACCCAT
>NW_027673294.1:0-20859 GCF_964194415.1 Vipera berus
TAAAGCCAAAGAGACTGAGGTCAAGAAGGATAAATAGTTGCAATTCATGGAATTATAGTCTCATTCCATGGATCTGGATAATGTTATACTAAAAGAAATTTTAAAAGTTGGCTACATTTGAGAGTTCTGCTCTGCATCCCCTCCCTTCTGGTAGGATCACACTATCCCAGGGGACAAAAAAAGTGCACTCACCTTAAAAGAAGCGATTTTTGGAAGGTTTGAGTAGTGAATTACACTGGAAGGGTGGAGGGTTTGCTATCCCTGCTAAAGCTCAGGAACTTTAGAGATACCTACAAGGTCTGGCAAGTTGCTAATTCCATTGATGAATATTCCAACATATTCTGACGACTGACTGACAATTAACTTTTTCACAGTTATCTTAGTGTATTTCATGCAACTTTGCAAAAGACAGAGAAACAGAGAGAGAGAGAATGCAACAAAACAATTGGAGCGGCTGGAATGCACTTTTCTAACAACCACATTTTTTCAAACTGTAAATAATGTTCCAGAATGCATCGAGAAATGAAGAAAGCTTTTCCAGGAATCATTAAGTTGCGACACACATACTCCAAGAATAAACAATATATATTTCCCCTCTTCTTTTCTTTCCCTACACAGAGAAGGAAACAATTAATTGAAATGAGCCAATGAATCTGAGGCTCCCAAATGGGAAATATCAGAAAGCTATCCCAGTTTTATGGAGATGTAAGTTCTCAGATCTTGATTTCCTGGCAATACTTCCATAATGGCTTCTTTCCCTGATTTGAAGAAAGGCACTGGCCTGTAAACCAGTGAATTAATAAGAGGCAATGGAATGTGGTGACTGTTTCCTGCTCAGCTTATAATGAGCTGTGTTCTATGCATCAAACACAATTCCTCTTTCAGTGAGTTGATGCCTAGTTCTATGCAAGCTCTTTCACTTTGACAAAGTATTACATTTAATTGAATACTTTAAAGCTGGGAGGGAGAGAGGAAGAGAGGGAGGGAGGGAGATAACTAGATTTATTTTTGCAGCATTTCTTTTATATTTTTCAGTCAGCTCAAAAATATATGCATTTCCCATTCTCAACAGAATTTTCCATTACTGACCAGCCGAGACAGCTGCAAATATACTTAGTAACTTTAAGTAATAAACATCATAATTTGGTTTTTGATGTCCTCTACAACAAGCAAAATAGTCAAAATATGTGCTCAGAACACATTTTCCCCCAAACAATTTAAAAACAATAACTTGAGAAGTAATTGGTTTTTTCCACTTCATTTTATTTAACTCAAACTCTACTATAAAACTAAAAGCCCATGTCTTTATGTCTGCACACACAGAAGATGGGTGCAAAAGATGGGTGAATCATTTGACTAAGTTAAAAGGACAGGAGTAGGACAGACAAGACTTCAATCCACATGGGATTATCTGATAAACAACTAATTGGGGGCAAAGGAGACTGCAGAAGTCAGTAGATAAGGCTTAATCCTTTATTGCATCTGTATTTTGTCTGCTAAACTTTAAGTATGTAATCTTTGATAAATCAAAGTATATTTCCATCTTAAAGCATCTCGGTTAGCTAAAAGAATAAATAGGGACATAAATAGGGACATGCTTATTTGGTCTGTATGCTGCCTTTCAGTTTGAAATGAACACCAAAGGTGAGTTGCAGTTTAAAACAATTAAAATAAGTATCTTTAAATAAAAATGATTGCCTTTTAAAGGCTTAACTTAAGAGGTATGTCTTCTGTAAAGATAGAGTGAGCGGGCAGCATCAAAGAGAATGCATTATTAGAAAGTCCCAGGAGAAGGTGCTTTGGGTGAGGTTCTTTGAGAGTGAACATCTTTAAAGGCCCCCCTCTTACTGTAGATTTCTATTCCTAAGGTCCCTAACAGGAGGAGTGATTCTTCAGACAATGAGATCCAAGCTTTTTAAGGCTTCAGAGGTCAGACCAACACTTTATGATGCCCAAACAGCATTTGGCAAACTGTTAATTGCTTAGAACTGGTTAGCAGCTTAGATCCTAGACTTTGCACCAAGTGAAACTTCCAAACACTTTCAGGGGGAAGCCCTTGAAAGCACCCTACGATAACCAAGACAAGAAACAACTAAACATGAACAACTTTTGCCAAATCCAACTGACTTGATATATTAGGATTAGTTGTGGAAATAACCTCCTTGCCACAACCACCACTGTTGCAAATAAATAATAATTGATGACCATGATAGTGGCACGCTGTGACATCTAATACTGTCTTTATTTCTCAGGTCTGGAGATTAGGTAAGCCCATAAAATATTTGTCTTTTTTATGATTTAAGTTGGGTTTGTTTTTGGACACCATTATTACTTTCATTTTTGTTGAGTTGTGTTTGATTTTATCCCTATGTGCTGCATAGACCCACAATTGTCACATAGGCACCTATGTAAATTGTTTTGATTTAATTAACTAATGTTTCTTCCCAAATATTTATAGAGGACTTTATTGAATATAAAATAACTTAGTGAATGATTTACTATGTGGTATTTATATTGTGTATTCATTTCATGATGTGAAGGTGGTCAATAAATTAATGTGATTCCAGCACAAAGATTAAACACATACAACTTACAATAACTCATTTCCTTCCTCATTACAAACAATATAATGGATATTTAAAACTGTTTAAAGGATTTTTAAGGATTTGATTATTTTGGGAGGACAGTTTACTGTCATACTATAGCAAATAAATGCACAGGATCTCAAGATTACATAGTCAAAGTTGTTCTTTCCTTGAGTCATAGATCTTTGCAGATTATGGTAGAAGTCTTCAGATTTGTCATATTGGAGCTAGAATTCCCCAGCTAGCATGCTGGCTGGAGAATTCTGGGGGTTGAAATCCAGAGATTTAAAGTTATTAAGATTTATCACAATACACACAATACACACAATAAGGTTATATCCAGCCTTAATACTTAAAGTATTTTCTTTGAACTTAGGGAGTTCTGATTCCCAATTTTTTAACCATAATAACCACATGATCCCCAACCTCTGCTCTAAATTACACTGTTGAAATGAACAAAGACTAGAATAAAATTTATTACACTTTCTTGCAGAAGATTCATAAGCACTGGTCACTTTCTGATAGGCAGAACAAATACCTGGGCTGAGAATTATTTAATTTTAAGTGTGTTTGTCCTGTTTTTCATGTTTTTAGATTGGTGACCAAGGTGACAGTACCTTGGCTTCAAACCACTGATCAGGCTTTATTAAGCACCCATTTCAGATTGATTCTGGGCAGTGTGCACAGCATTTAGTTTAAAAAAAAACAATAGTCAAATGCTTTTCAAATACAACTCTGTATTGTTGTCAAAGTGCCTCAAGTCTAAGAGGAGCACTTGGCCCCTGAGCACTTTTTCTACAATGGGATGCTTTTCCAGATGCTTTTCCTAAAAAGGAGGATGAAGCAAATCCACAGCGGATAAACGATCATCCTAACCTGAGCCATTAAATGGCTCATAATAGGGACGGTTACTTTATATATATATATATACAGTCATGGCCGAAATTGTTGGCACCCCAGAAATTTTTCCAGAAAATCAAGTATTTCTCACAGAAAAGTATTGCAGGAACACATGTTTTGCTATACACAGGTTTATTCCCTTTGTGTGTATTGGAACACAACAAAAAAGGGAGGGAAAAAAAGCAAATTGGACATAATGTCAAACAAAACTCCAAAAATGGGCCGGACAAAATTATTGGCACCCTTAACTTAATATTTAGTTGCACACCCTTTGGAAAAAATAACTGAAATCAGTCGCTTCTTATAACCATCAATAAGCTTCTTACACCTCTCACCCAGAATTTTGGACCACTCTTCCTTTGCAAACTGCTCCAGGTCTCTCTTATTGGAAGGGCGCCTTTTCCCAACAGCAATTTTAAGATCTCTCCACAGGTGTTCATTGGGATTCAGATCTGGACTCATTGCTGGCCACTTCAGAACTCTCCAGCGCTTTCTTGCCATCCATTTCTGGGTGCTTTTTGACGTGTTTGGGGTCATTGGCCTGCTGGAAGACCCAAGATCTCGGATGCAAACCCAGCTTTCTGACACTGGGCTCTACAGTGCAACCCAAAATCCTTTGGTAATCCTCAGATTTCATGATGCCTTGCACACATTCAAGGCACCCAGTGCCAGAGGTAGCAAAACAACCCCAAAACATCATTGAACCTCCACCATATTTCACTGTAGGTACTGTGTTCTTTTCTTTGTAGGTCTCATTTTGTTTTCGGTAAACAGTAAAATGATGTGCTTTACCAAAAAGCTCTATCTTGGTCTCATCTGTCCACAAGATGTTTTCCCAGAAGGATTTTGGCTTACTCAAGTACATTTTGGAAAACTGTAATCTTGCTTTTTTATGTCTCTGTGTCAGCAGTGGGGTCCTCCTGGGTCTCCTGCCATAGCGTTTCATGTCATTTAAATGTTGACGGATAGTTCGCACCGACACTGATGCTCCCTGAGCCTGCAGGACAGCTTGCATTTCTTTGGAACTTGTTTGGGGCTACTTATCCACCATCCGGACTATCCTGCGTTGCAACCTTTCATCAATTTTTCTCTTCTGTCCACAACCAGGGAGATTCGCTACAGTGCCATGGGTTGCAAACTTCTTGATAATGTTGTGCACTGTGGACAAAGGCAAATCTAGATCTCTGGAGATGGACTTGTAACCTTGAGATTGTTGATATTTGTCCACAATTTTGGTTCTCAAGTCCTCAGACAGTTCTCTTCTCCTCTTTCTGTTGTCCATGCTTAGTGTGGCACACACAGACACACAATGGAAAGACTAAGTGAACTTCTCTCCTTTTTATCTGCTTTCAGGTGTGATTTTTATATTGCCCACACCTTTTACTTGCCCCAGGTGAGTTTAAAGGAGCATCACATGCTTGAAACAATCTTATTTATCCACAATTTTGAAAGGGTGCCAATAATTTTGTCCAGCCCATTTTTGGAGTTTTGTTTGACATTATGTCCAATTTGCTTTTTTTCCTCCCTTTTTTTGTTGTGTTCCAATACACACAAAGGGAATAAACCTGTGTATAGCAAAACATGTGTTCCTGCAATACTTTTCTGTGAGAAATACTTGATTTTCTGGAAAAATTTCTGGGGTGCCAACAATTTCGGCCATGACTGTGTGTGTGTGTATATATATATATATATATATATATATATATATATATATATATATATATATATATATATATATATATATATATATATATATATATATATATATATATATATATATATATATATATATATATATATATATATATATATTTATTTATTTATTATTTATTTATTTATTGATGGGATTTATATCCCGCCCTATCTCCTGAAGGACTCAGGGCGGCTCACAATAAAACATATAATAAGTGCATAAATCAAGATAAATGAAATTGAGAACATCAGTGCAATAAAAAATTAGAGAATTTAAAAATGAATTAAAAATACTAAATATAAATTAATTAAGATGCCTGTCAGTCTAGGTCAGCTTGGTGGAACAGGTGTGTTTTGAGGCCGCGGCGAAAGGATTGGAGGTTTTGGGCTATCCGAAGCTCAGGGGGGAGCTGATTCCATAGGGTTGGTGCTCCCACAGAGAAGGCCCTCCCCCTGGGGGTCGCCAGCCGACATTGCCTAGCTGACGGTACCCTGAGGAGGCCTTCTCTGTGTGAGCGTACTGGACGATGGGAATTTGTTCCCGGCAGCAGATGGTCCTGCAAGTATCCCGGACCTAAGCCATGTAGGGCTTTAAAGGTAAGTACCAGCACCTTAAATCTCACCCGGAGGGCAACTGGTAGCCAATGCAGCTCCCGCAGGAGGGGTGTAATATGGGAGTATCGGGAAGCTCCCATCACAACCCGCGCAGCTGCATTCTGCACCAGCTGAAGCCTCCGGGTGGTCTTTAAGGGCAGCCCCATGTAGAGAGCATTACAGTAATCAATACGGGAGGTAACGAGTGCGTGGGTGACTGTACGTAGGGCATCTCGGTCCAAAAAGGGGCGTAATTGGTATATAAGACGAATCTGGGCAAATGCCCCCCTAGCCACGGTTCCAATGTGATCTTCAAAACTGAGTCGTGAATCTAGGAGGACGCCCAGATTGCGTGCTTTATCAATGGGAGGTAACATCTCTCCTCCTATAGTCAGAGATGGAACCTCTTGGACTAAACGAGATGACGGTATGTACAGCCACTCAGTCTTGGCCGGGTTGAGTCGAAGCCTGTTTTCTCCCATCCAAATCTGTACCGCTTCCAGACAACGGGACATCACATCGAGGGCATCACTGGGTTGGTTCGGGGTGGAGATGAATAGCTGGGTATCATCAGCATATTGATGATATTTCACCCCGAAGCTACGGATGATCTCTCCCAGCGGCTTCATATAGATGTTGAACAGGAGGGGCGAGAGCACCGAACCCTGAGGCACTCCACAATTAAGAGGCCTAGGGCTTGACCTCTGCCCTCCTGCCAACACCGTCTGCGAACGGTCCGAGAGGTAGGAGGAGAACCAACGCAGAACGGTGCCTCCCACTCCCAGCCCCTCAAGACGACGCAGTAAGATACCATGGTCGATGGTATCAAAAGCCGCTGATAGATCTAATAGGACCAGGACAGAAGAATAACCTCTATCTCGGGCCCGCCAGAGATCATTCACCAGCGCGACCAATGCCGTCTCCGTGCTGTGCCCCGGTCTGAAACCCGATTGGTACGGATCTAGATATTCAGCTTCCTCCAGGTTCAAAGGGAGCTGTCGTGCCACCACGCTCTCAACGACCTTCGCAAGGAAGCGAAGGTTGGAGACAGGACGGAAGTTGTTTAAAACAGCTGGGTCCAGTGCCGGTTTCTTGAGGAGGGGCCTTACCACCGCCTCTTTCAAGGCAGCAGGGAAGTACCCTTCACTCAGTGAGGCATTGATAACTGCTAGGAGCCAGCCTCGTGTAACCTCCCGAGAAGCATAGACTAGCCAGGAGGGACACGGGTCCAACAAACATGTGGCGGCACTTAGTTTCCCCATGAAACTACACATATATATACACACACACACACACACACACACACACACACACACACACACACACACACACACACACACACACACACACACACACACACACACACACACACACACACACACACACACACACACACACACACACACACACACACACACACACACATATATATATATATATATATATATATATATATATATATATATATATATATATATATATATATATATATATATATATATATATATATATATATATATATATATATATATATATATATATATATATATATATATATATATATATATATATATATATATATATATATATGCGACCATTCACGCTCACGCGAGGCGAGTAAGAAACAGAAGAGCTCGTCTTACAGAATGTGACCATAGGAGCTCGTGGAAGAAGGCGGGAAAAGAGGACGGGGAAATGGGAGGAAGCTAAGCGATCCCACGCTTCCAGCTTTTCTTTTATGGCTTGGGGTGGGGGGTGGGGAGGGAAGCCAAGGCAAGTCCAAGCCTTGCGATAGGGTAGCTTTCTTCTCAACCATCTATTGATTGGTCGGTTCCCCATTCTAGCGAGCGTGTCCCCCTCCTCTCTTTCCTTCGCAGCCCCGGCGGGGTTTAAAACTTGTAGCGCGTCCCGCCGCCTCTCGCCCTTGAGGTGACTCGAGAAAGCGCGGGATCATGAGAGGGCTGAGTTTGTGGGCGCTGCTGGCGCTGCTGGCGCCGGGGGGCTGCTCCCCTCGCGAGGGCTTCCTCTTCCCTTTCGGCTTGGCTCGGGGCGACGAGGCGTTGGAAGCGGGGGACGATGTCAGCTCCGCGCCTCTCTTGCTCGACACGCCGCTGCACTTCTACGGCTCTAGCGTCCACTCCCTCTATGTAAGTGCCCGGGAGGTGAAGGGAAGGGATCGGGCTGGAGAGAGAGAGAGAGAGAGAGAGAGCGAGAGAGCTGGAAGAGGAAGGGAAGGAGGGGCCACGGCGAATGGATTCGGGCAAGGACGAGATCCTGATCGGTTTGTGTGTGCTGGGGGGGGGGGGGAGGAGGGTCCTGGAATGTGATTTCCAAACAAGGAGCGCGTCAGGATGGTGAAAGGAGGGGGGAAAAGAGTGAACCGGAGTTGCTGTCACTACGTGTGGAAGTGTCTGCTGCTGCTGCTGCTGCTCGGGCCGGCAGCCAAGGAGGAGGAAGCTTGCTCTGATAAGCGGCTGCTTCATCCCTAAAAGGGAGAATTGCTGGCTTGGATGAAAGCATCAGGCTAGAAACTAGGAAGCTGAATTCTTGTCCCGCTTTGGGCCGAAGCCAACTTGGTGATCCTGGGCAGTCACTTTGCTAGTCAGCCCTAGCCAGCAGACGGTGCCAAACCCACTGCTGAAAAACCGTTCCAAGAAAACTGCAGGGACAAGTCCCAGGAGGTTTCCAGGAGTCAAAAAAAAAACCCTGACTTGAAACTGAAAAGTCTGAGAAATTGAAATCTTCCAAGCTATCTTCCAGAAAGCTAGATAGATAGATGATTCCTCAACTCAAGAGAGACTTTTCCTTTGCTTGTTCCTTGAGTGAGATTCTCTTGATCCTGCATGACTGCAGTTTGGATTGTGCCTTAGGCAAGGCACTCTGTCTGTGTTCAGGGCAATGTTATTCTTCCATCTGAAATTGATTGTAATTCTGCACAAAACCTGGAGTATGGATTTGTAAATAAGCATTCCTAATAAAGAACAGACTTGTACATTCCTTGTAGTTATCCTCCATCAGGCTATTCTAAACTGAATGGTGTCTCCTGAATTTGTGTGAACCTGGGATGATCTGATATAAGTGGAGTCTTTTCTATAAAATGTCAATGCCCGAGAAGTTGCATGGGATATTCGGAAGAAGAAATTATGCAGGAGGAGGAAAGCAAGGAGATGTTTTGGGTGCGGTGGGAAAGATTTGTTCGGAGTTGTTTTGGCAATTAGGATAGACTCTTACTAATTCCAAACAAAATAGAAAGCAGATGGTCTTTGTTTTTTTCCAAGATTCACAATCCTAACTAGAAAAGACATTGTTACCATCATTTCAGCTGTGAATCCACTGGACTTGCAGGTCATGCAAATGAAATAATGATCATGCATGTCAGGCCAAAAAAGCAGACCTTGTTCTGTTCTAAATATTTACATTCCTTTCTTAGTACTGTTCAAGCCACGGATCTAATCCATGATTATTCTTTCACATTGATTACTGGTTTGATTTGATCTGATCTTGGTTTTTCTCAGCATGGTAGGGATTGGAACAAGGATACGGTTAGGTCATCTTGCTTTTCTTATGGTACTTAAAACTATGCATTGAACGTTTTCAGCATATGTGGGTTGTGTTACATTCGGGCACATTCTGATCTCGTTCAAACAGCCAAATCCCATAAAATGCTTTCAACAGTGTGGTAACACCTATTGACTGTGACTGTTCTTGAAAAACTTAAGCAGAGATGCACCTGGTTAATATTTGGATGGGAAGCCATTAGGAAATACTGGGTTTGTAGGCTGGAGTTGAAAAAAAATCCCTAGAACTAGTTAAGCTCTTTCCATATGGCTGCCATATGGATATATTGCTGAAGTCCCCAGAAATTCAGCTTGATGATAAGGAAACTTTACAGTAGCAAGAAATGAAAGGCATTTATTCAGAGGTTGTGTATGTCATTTTCATAAAGCTGTGTCATTCATTCATTCATTTTTGGACGAAATCTTCAGGAAATCTAAGGTTTACATCAGAGGTGTCAAACACTGGCAACTTTAAGACTTCTGGACCTCAACTCCAGAATTTCCCAGCCAGCCATTCTAGTTGGGAAATTCTGGGAGTTGAAGTCCACAAGTCTTAAAGTTGCCAAGGTTAGACACCCTTGGTTACACTATTCTCTTCAAAGTAGTTTGGTAGACCCAACATGCCTGTATATAAGTTAAATGTATCAGCTCCTCCTCTACTGGGAAGACTGTTAATCTTCCCAGTAGAGGAGGGGGCTGATACATTATATATACCAGTCAAGACAGGGAAATGTTTTTTGTTTTTTACGATAGTGGTTGCATTGCAGTTGAAGAATTATCTGCCAGAATTTGCTCACCAAGCATTTTCAGTACTGTCTTTTATATGCCATCAGATGAAGAATTCTTTTTTGCCTTACATTTCAATTGTTGAGGCTTTATGTTATTCCACATTTTCATGTTGATTTATATTCCTAAATTATTCTTGGTTCTTTGAGTCCCTGTAATTTTATGAGATATGCTGAACATTTATAAATCTGTTTTTTTAAATCTAGAAAGATTTAGAAAAAGCATATAAAATTATTGCAGGTCACAACATTGCTGTAAAGTTACCGGTACTACACAAAATGTAGATACTGCACTGATATACAATGAAGCTGCTGGAACCTGCAATGAGCATTTCCTGGGGTAGAAGCTGCCTTATGTACAAATGAAACAGCTGTTTGGCTTTAAGACCATAGAGCACTTTGCCAGGATCCATTAATTCCAAAAGACAGGAGGAAGGAATAACAATTTAAAGGGTATACAAATCATTTACATCTTTTTTCTGGTGGTAATTTATCAGCTGTTGTGTACAGCTTCATTCTTGTTTCAACAAAGATTCTAATCTGGCTAAGCTGTATCTTAGAGTCTTCTGCTAAGTGTAGACAAGCTAAATTTTGAAAATATCAGGGTGTGATTTACTCTTGATACTAGTTGGGGAGTCTCACAAAATGTTCTCCTGTTGTTTAGTGGGAAACACAAGCAGGATAATGTTGTTGAACTTGGAAGACCTACTTGGGAGTTTCTATAGCATGTGATTGATAATTTTGGGCCACACAATGCTGGGCTAGAGGGACCTTTCATTTCATTGAATATAATTCTGATGTTTGTGAGTAATGATTTTCAATCCACATGTAAGCAGACAGCAACAACTAAAATCTCAGCTTTGGGTTTCTCTCCTGTGTACTACTTAGTTTGCATGAGATACAATCAGACCAAAGCATTTATTAAACAGAGTATAGCAGACATAGTGCACCAAATGGACCTAGCTAGTACCCGAAATTCTATTTATTGTGAATCCAACTTTGTCTCCCTTTTGGCACACCTTATTAAACTCAAAATGCCTAAACACTGAAGGGCCTTTACTCTGGCATAGTGTCATGCCCTCCCCTCAAGATGTGGTCAAAGACCAATACAGAAAGATTCCTTACCCAGAGAGAGAATGTTCCTGAGGCTCTGGACAGACAGAAACAACTGAGTATGTGCTCCTCCAGTGCATGTATTGCTGAGAAATTCATCCTAGCTTCATCTCACCATTACTGCATAAATACTTAGGCTGTATGGGACAATTTTATGCCATCCTGCTGCTTTCAGCTCCTGCACACCTAGCAGTTTGAAAGCATGCAAATGCAAGTAGATTAATAGGTACCACTTCTGTGGGAAAGTAACAATGTTCTGTGTGTCTTTGGTGTATAGCCTTGCTGGCCACATGACCATGGAATGGTCTTCGGAGAACACTGGCTTCCTTGGCCAAGAAACAGAGAAAAGCACTGTGCCCTAGAGTTGGACACAACTGATGGATACTACTACTGCTACAACATACAGTGTTGCAAGGGTCTGTGCAGTATTGCTCAAAATTCATTCGATGATGACCTGTGCTATAAACTAAATTTAATGAGCACCTAGTTTTCCATATTAAGAATATTCTGTAACCTGCAAGCCACATTTTAAGAATTGCTGTGCTACAACTGCAAGATGCATATCCATGTATAGAGGAACAGTGCTGAACTAATTAATTAATTAATCAATCATAGCCAATCAAGTATCCTGTTCGATATTTCTCAAAGTCCAACTCCGGCCAACTCTGCTGGATGATCCTTCAACAATATAATGCAGGAGATAATAACCTCCTTTGCAGGTTATTGGGGAGGTCCACCATTTGATCCTCCTCACGTTCTCTAGCCAGAGCCACCACCTAGGCCCACTTAGCAGTCAGCTAGCCAGAGTCTGCTCACCACCTCACTTTTGCAGTGGTTTTGCTCCAATCTTCAGAGAATGTTGACTGCTAAGTTGCCTCTTCTGTATTAGCTATATGAGATTTAGATCATCAGGTGTCATCAATACGGATTTCCCTCCCTATCCAAGAGATCCAGGAGTCAATGTCAAATACTGGACAATTGTGTGTTGTGAACTGGCACTGAACCAGTAATGTGAAGCTGACTCCTGCAAAGAGGGGGTTCTGTAAATTTGTACTTCCCAGGTATTGGTATTGGGTAAATATCCCGTTCTGAATGGTATTCTTATTTAGGACAAGTACAAGGAAATTTTAGTTGATTCATCTTGTTTCTGAAGGTTCCTATACATGAATAATCTGGCTACACTAATTTTTCCTAATTAAGAGCTTCCATTTTATTACTGTAGTAGTAATAATACAATTAACAATTTATCTTCTAGATTATGTGTTATGTGAAACTGCCCTTGAGGATTACACTAAAAGAAGCCAGTGCAGAATATAGCAGCTGGATACTCTCAGGATTAACTCATAAAACATAGATTCTAAAGGAGGTGATTGCACTGCAGCAAGTTCAGGATTTCACAGATGACATGTAAAGCACTGAATGAATTATGTTCTCGATTCTTGAGAGAATGCAGTTCTCTGTCTGCACATGCCTGTCCTGCTCCCTCCTATATTAAGATGTATTGAAGAGGCTCATTTATTTGGGCCACTATTGGGAATCATAAATTACAGAGGGACACAGGAAGATAACAGATATGGAATATATTTATTTATTATTTATTATTTATTAAATTTTTATACCGCCCTTCTCCCGAAGGACTCAGGGCGGTGTATAAGGCAATAAATATCAAAAATGTAAATACAAAAGTTGAAAAAGAGATTAAAAAGAATTAAATAATTATGCCCAAGAATACAATACTAAAAATGTGTTAAAACTTGTTTAAATCCAACCCCAAACCCATCAGACCAGGCCAGATTGTTCAAATAGATAAGTTTTTAAATCACGCCGGAAGGAGCGCAGGTCGGGGGCCATCCGGAGCTCAACCGGAAGGCGGTTCCACAGGTCTGGTGCGCCCACAGAGAACGCCCTCCCCCTGGGGGCCACCAATCGACATTCTTTGATCGGAGGCACCCTGAGGAGGCCCTCTCTGTGGGAGCGCACTGGACGGAGGGAAGTTGATGCCGGCAGCAGGTGCTGTATTATACTGTATTTGTTCTGAGTAAATCTTCTGCTTTATTCCTATTGGTCACTAATATAAAGTAGAATTTTCTAGAAGCCTTCCTCAGAAATCACTCCAGTGAAAACTTCTTGGGATCACTTATATTTTCTACAAAAGTAATACTGTGTATTAGAATTGGTCTTTGGGTCAACAAATTTTAGAAAATCTATTCAGAATACCGGGTAATTGTTTTTCATTGTCATTGGAATTAAGTGGGACAATGGATATCATTACAAACCAACATTCATTCCAGAACAAGTTGTCAGTATATGGCAATATTTTATTTAGTTGTTAATACATTAAATAACTATCCATCTCTAAAGCCCCTGCTCTGGAAATGCTGGTATTCATGGAAAATGCAGATGAAGGGGGGAGTTCATTTCTCTGTTTAAAGGGATATCATTGTATTCAACTAAACAGATTTTGAAAGCATTATATATTTCAAAATGTCACCTGCACTTTCAGCTATATTAACATTTTATAAGAATCTGTTCATTGTGAAAACAAACAGGAAACTGCTGTGCACTGAACGAGATAGCTGACCCATATAATCACTGTTATTTGTTCTGGTAAGCAGTAACTCTTCACAATTTGAGATAAAAACCTCTCTCCATTCTGCCTGCCCTGATTCTTGCACGCTTTTTAATTGCCAAGTTTTAATTACAAGTTCTGCTGTATACAAAGTTATGGCCCTTCTGCTATAACCAAAGCTGCCATAGCTTCTTGGTATTACAGTAATGGGATGTGGCTCATGTATATAGTAATGTCCCTGTACTGTGTGAGATGATTGACATTCATATGAAGAATATCCTTGTTTGAAACACTGGACTTTCCCCCTTTCCCTCTTTATCCTCTTGCTGCTTTTTACAAATTCTTCTAGCTAACTGAGGCAGAACTATGCATAATGTCTGCAAGAGATGTTTTTACTTATAAATGTAACTTACAGTACTGCTTAAAAGTTTATGAACCCTTTGAATGTTCAATATTTCTGCATAAATATGACCTAAAATGTGACCTGTTTTCTACACAAGCCCTAAAACTAGAGCACCCAATAAACAAATCAAAAACATCATATTTGTCCATTTATTTATTGAGGAAAATGATCCAGGAAACAACTTGAAGACTGGCAGGGTTGGCGCCATAAAGATATTAAAGATAATGTTGTTCCATAATGCAGAGACATCAACAAATGAGACATACTTCACATCTATGAACATGATACAAAATGGAATGAGATAAATGTGAACATCTGTAGTTTGATTGGTTGTGCATTAAGATGAATTTAAATCGATTAGGATCAAATCCAATTTATTACTCATCACATTGTTCTTTCAGGCCAGAAAAAAATGCAGCTGCTTTATTGCTTCAAAAGAAGCTGCTCACTTATTAAGAAATACCCTTTTCAAAAATTTTGAAGAGCCTTCAAAATATGTTTATTTGTTTGTTTATTTTTACTTATTAAATTTATTGACCACCCATCTTATTACAATGCAACTCTGACCGGCTTACAATGTTAAAAAAAAAATAAAACTACAAAACCTATACACAAAGCAAATAAATACTATAAAAATGCAAGTACTCAATGTCTGTAAGTACATGAATAATAACTGCTAAAATCACGATTGTATCTTTGTGATTGTAAAATTAAGTTTCAATATCTTAGTTCTTTTTGTGCTGCAGAATTTGTGTTTGTGGCCCGGGTACAGCATTTTTATTTATTTATTTTGTTTTTGGCACCAAGGGCTCTGGGTGGACCACTATATAAAGCAGAAATCAGATAACAGCAGCATATATTTAAAAAATACAATAAGAGAAATGACACATAAAATTGTGACTTTCTAAACATTATAGTTGGGTCTTTCATTGTTCCATATGATCTCTTTCCACATCAGTGAATACCGTATTCTTTGGAAGAATCAGATTGAGGCATTTGACCAGTGACAGCACTTAGATTTTGGCAGTAGAAAACTTTGATAGTTATTTTCTTATCAGAAGCAAATTCTGCAATAGCAAATCTCATTTCAAAGCACAATTATTCTTTTGTGGCTAATCAGTACCTGATGATGAATAGGCAGAAGTTAATGTTTCAGTCTTTAACTTTGATAAAACATAGTATTATATTAATGTTCTTGTTTTTGAGTCATATCTGATGAAGAGATGGATGAATAGTAATTATTTTAGCTATAGTAGTTTACACAATTAGAGCAAATTCTTAAATGTTTATTTGGTGGCATAAAGTTATCTGTTTTACAACATGTCAAATACTCTATTTCTGAGTTTTTATTATTTAATTAACTTGAATAAATTTTGTGATTTTGGATTAAATGATTAGACAATTTGAGGAAGTTATATATTTAAGGGAAAATATGATCTTCTGAGGTGTTATGAATAATTGACAAGCTAATTCTGGAGCTGAGGGATCTATTTATTCCTATCTTCAATTTGAATTTAAGACATCATTGCAAAATTCCCTTATGATGTCACTTCAACAATATGATCCCATCATAAATCAGCTAGAAATGTGTAACAACAAGTGTTTCTGTTACTTACTAAATATTTCTGCTCACTGATATCAGTGTTTTTAGAATGCTTTTTATAAATATCCTTGAATCAAAAATTCTGGTCTTTGAAAGATTTACCATTGGTTATCTTACCAGACAACCTAACTGGTTTTTATCTGTTTGCATCCTGTATATATTTATCCAGAAACATTACAGCTGCATCTGTTTGAGAAGGTTCTTCTCAGCCCTTCTGGGAAAGTATGACTATAGCAATTATCTTATCTTGACAAGGAAATGCCGGAGTTGTAAAGTAAATAGCAAATACGGAATCTGTTCTGTTTTCTTTTGACATCCTTGTAAGGTTTATGCCTCATAGCCAAGTAGCAGAATGTTGAAAAAACAACCCTGCTAAATTAACATCTATGGTGTGATATACACACGAGGCTAAGGAAAATAGTGGGATGGATTGTGTTGGGGGAGGTAGACATAGTGTGAGCCAGAGGTCCCCAACCTTTTGGGCACCAGGGACCGATTCCGTGGAGAAAAGTTTTTCCATGGACTGGAGAATATGTGGTTTTCTGTGCTGCCTGCATACCATGGATGGGGCTTTGCTTGTTTATGTGGACTGGTTGCTGACATGCTGCAGCCCGGTATTGGTACACTGACTGGGGGTTGGGGACTCCTGATGTGACATAATTATGCTAAGTCAAAATGTGATTTACAGTGCTTGGATTAGCACGTGCAGTGAATTCAGCCATTATTGTCTACAAATCTTGGTTTTTGTAGCTTAGCATGAAGTGTAAATCCATCTACATAACTTATGGTTTAGCATAGGGTGTGAAACTCAACCAGTACAATAATGTCATATCAAGTCACATTCTAAAAAGTGTACTACAAACAAATATCTTTTTACTTATTTTACTTATCTGGACCACCAGGAGGCGGTACATGACCAATTTTATCCTAAATTGGGACTTGTCAAATGTACCTAGGGACGCGGTGGCTCAGTGGGTTAGGACGCTGAGCTTGTCGATCAGAAGGTCGGCAGTTTGGCGGGTCAAATCCCGAGTGCCGCGTAACAGAGTGAGCGCCTGTTACTCGTCCCAGCTTCTGCCAACCTAGCAGTTCGAAAGCACGTAAAAATGCAAGTAGAAAAATAGGGACCGCTACGGTGGGAAGGTAACAGCGTTCCGTGCGCCTTTGGCGTCTAGTCATGCCGGCCACATGACCACGGAGACGTCCTTGGACGAGCGCTGGCTCTTCGGCTTTGAAACGGAGATGAGCACCGGCCCCTACAGTTGGAAACGACTAGCACGCATGTGCGGGGGAACCTTTACCTTTACCTTTAAATGTACCTAGCCAAATCTTTTCCCTGAACTGAGAACTAAAATTGGTGAATTATATACATTACACCATTATAATACTGTAGATATGAAAAAAGGAATGGGAAGAAATGGCATTTACAGTATTAACTACAACAAATATGGGAAGAATAACCTGATAGAGATTTCTCTTCCACTGGTCATGCTATTTAATAAAAATGAGTCGGTAGACACTTGTTAGTCAGTGCAGCACACAATTCTCCTAAGTGTGTGGAATTGCAGATTAACAAAATGAGGAGGGATTGAAGTTGTAATAGAACACTGAAGTGGTGGAGCAGACGGTGACATTCCAAGGTAAGCACGATAGGTAATCATATTAAATTTATACCTATATTTATTTTTAAAATAAAAGCAGTTCTTTGTAAGTAAAAAACCAGCACAACAAAGACCAGGGTTCCACTCTAACCAACAGGAAAGCATACAAAATAAAAAATGTAAAACTAGGGATTTCTGGGAAGAGAAGGGAACAATCACATCACATCAAAGCAAATGAAGGCGAGGATTGCTTTAGCAGGATGTGTCAAAAGGTTCTCAATGGTAGGTCAAATAAAATGCCAGTTGTGTCATGCAGTTGCTTAAAAAAACCCAAAAAATATTTTTAGGATTTGTTAACAGAAACATAGTGTCCATATCATGAATGCTTAAAATAATCAAGATGAATCAGAAATTCTTAACTCATAGACTCCACCCTTCCTTTCATACCTTTATAGCTGAACCTGAGAAGTCATAAGAGAAAGTCAAAAGAGAAACCATAAAAGTCTCTTTTAACTAAGACACTTTAAACTAAATAAATCAATTTATAATCTAGTACACGATGCAAAGTCCTCTGAAATTAAAGTTTCCCTCAAACATATTTCATATCTCCTTAAAGCTCAGAATTTTGTAATAACTGAAAAGCACTGGAGCTCCACTCTGATCAGATCAATGCTGAACTTTGCAGAATATAATTATTAACATTCTACTCTTAATTGCAATTGTATTAAAGGATTTTATTTAATTTGACTTAGAATAGATCCATACTGGTTTCTGTTATTTGAATCTAGCTATATATTTCCTAACTGCTCTATACATTTAATGCTATAAGTGAAGTTGCTACCTAAGATAGTATCATACAAAAAATAAAAATAAAAGTGTTGTTGAGTGTCATATCAACTAAATAAAAAAATCCATATTATGATAACCTTGTATCTTTATGCCAACCTGGAGAAAACATTAAGATGTACAAATGCTTTTGACTCCTTCATTAAAGAATGTTGTCTGAGTTACAGCAAAATGTGTCTGTTAAGGTCCTAAGTTTTAATCAATAATATCTCCAATGTTAAAACAAATAATAAGGGTGACAATGGGCACCCCTGCCTTTTACCCTTTTCAATGTTACATACTTCAGTCAAACTATTATTAACTATTATGCGGGCTGTTTGCTTTTGATATAATGCCCTGATTGGTTGTAAAAATTTATCCCCAAATTTCATTTTATCTAATACTTTCAACAAAAATTGCCAATCCAATTGATCAAAGGCTTTTTCAGCATCCAAGAAGATCAACGCTGCAGGGATCTGATTGTTTCTTTCCAAAAATTCCAACAAATCTACTACATGCCTCACATTGTTCTTCATTTGTCTACCACTTATAAACCCAGTTTGATCACCATGAATTACTTGTTGCAGTACCCTCATTAGTCTGTTAGCTAGAACTTTAGCAAATATCTTGTAGTCCGTGTTCAAAAGTGATATTGGCCTATAATTTTTTACTTGGGTGACATCCTGGTCTTCCTTTGGAATCAAAGAGATAAAAGCAGTTTTCCAAGACGGAGGTACCCCTCCTCCCATTTGAATTGTCTGAAACAATTCCCTTAATGGCTTCACCATCTCTAACTGTAAATTTTTGTAATACACAGCAGTCAATCCATCCGTACCTGGCGCTTTGCCCACTTTCAATTGTTTAATTGCTGAAAAAAATTCTTCCTCAGTTATCAATTAGTTCATCTCTTCGATGTTATGGTCCTAAGTTTTAATAAGGATTGCAGATATTCAAGTTAGGCTGTGCCAATGCTGTGATGGTTTCAGGCTGTATCTTGGACTGCCTTGAGAGCTCCAGCCCCAATGGGTGATCCCTTCATTTTGGAAAATACACAATCTGCCTATTATTCAAATCTAGCAAATACACAATTTTTTTAGATGTTTACATATTTATAAATGTATATAAAATACATTTTTATGTTTTCAAAATGGGAGGTAAGCATTGCTTGATTGCATTGTATTTGTGCATTTGCAACACATACTTTTTCTTTTAACTAGGTTCTTACTAATGGCATCATCGCAGTGAGTGAGCCATCAAGAGAAGATGAGTATCTTGGTCAATTTCCTCTTAGTTTTGGAGGTCTTGCTCCCTTTTACGCTGACTTGGATACTACAGGTGGACATGGAAATGTGTATTACAGGGAAGATTCTTCCCCTGAGATCCTCCAACGTGCTGCCAAGTACATCAAAAGGGGCTTTCCAAATGCTACCTTTGATCCAGAGAGTGTTGTCATTGTTACCTGGGATTCTGTGGCCCCTTATGTAGGATCTAGACAAGATGCTACTTTACAAGTGAAGGTAAGCGGGTGACAGCCTACCGCTGAAAAAAATGCATTCAATGACTGTATTTTTAATGCTGAAACTCTAGATTATTCTGTGCATGTTTACTGAGAATTAATTCCCATTGAAACCATCTGGTTTTATCTCCTAGCAAATAGATTTAGGAGTGCAGCCTTAAAGTGTAAATTTATACATATTTCTCTAGAAAATAAGGCTCTCTTCATCTAAATGTGTTTTAATTAATTTAATTTTAATTACAGTTTTATCCTGGCATTTGAATAATGTTTATTTTTTTATTCTTTTGAGATATTTTGGAAACAGAATAAAACAGTTTAATAAGTAATGACTGATGAAAGGGAGTTTGTTGATCTGAAAAGTGGACCTTGCATCTGGAGGCAAATGCTAGGATAAAGGAGAAATTTAATAAATAACTAGTTGGACTCATTAACCGTTTCTAGGGATAAATTCTAAGAATAACTAAAGAGACATGCTAAAAAAATACAATTGTAAAAATGACTCCTAGGCTAAAATTAGTCACATTAGGGTCTTAGGACATATTCATTTCTAAATTATATGACTTTGTGATATTAGAGAAATAGAGGTGAAACTCGAAAAATTAGAATATCGTGCAAAAGTTCATTTATTTCGGTAATGCAACTTAAAAGGGGAAACTAATATATGAGATAGACTCATTACATGCAAAGCAAGATAGTTTAAGCCGTGATTTGTCATAATTGTGATGATTATGGCTTACAGCTCATAAAAACCCCAAATCCATAATCTCAGCAAATTAGAATATTGTGAAAAGGTGCAATATTCTAGGCTCAAAGTGTCCCACTCTAATCAGCTAATTAAGCCATAACACCTGCAAAGGGTTCCTGAGTCTTTAAAGAGTCTCTCAGTCTGGTTCAGTAGGAATCACAATCATGGGGAAGACTGCTGACCTGACAGTTGTGCAGAAAACCATCACTGACACCCTCCATAAGGAGGGAAAGTCTCAAAAGGTAATTGCAAAAGAAGTTGGATGTTCCCAAAGTGCTGTATCAAAGCACATTAATAGAAAGTTATGTGGAAGGGAAAAGTGTGGAAGAAAAAGGTGCACAAGCAGCAGGGATGACCGCAGCCTGGAGAGG
>NW_027673293.1:0-10000 GCF_964194415.1 Vipera berus
GTTCCACCCGTTTCTTGAGAAGAATGAATTTTGGAATCTTTCCAACTTTCAACTCTACTTGGATCAAAACGGAGATGTAACAGCGGATCTGGACTTTAGGTGCTTGTTGATTCTGCCCAAGGAGGATCCCATCAAATTGAAACTTGCGAGCTTTGAAAGGCAGAGAATAATGATCAAGCAAGAGCCACTTTCAAGGCTAAAGTTGCTCAACAAGGTGGGGAACATATTGGAGACTTTTCTCTGATTTCCAAAGCCCTAGAGCCCATTTCAAGTGGGCTAAGCCTAGTCATCAAGAGGGATGATTTTCAATGAGAATTGAGTGTGGGGAGTAGTACTCTTATAATTTTGTTAGATGGCTTGGGAAGCTTCAGTACTATTGGCCAGGGTGCAGTGGTGGGATTCAGCCGGTTTGCACCACTTCGGCAGATTCAGCCATGTCCAACATAAGAAACTGGGTGACTAAACTTTATGACCTAGATCATGGCCCTTTTGTGTCCTCTCTGCAATTTAGTATCCTGCTGGGCAGAAGTTTCTTTCTTCATCATTGTTTTATTCTATTTAAACATTTTTTTAAAAAATGTAATAAAATAAATACTAATAAATCCTGTAGAATAAGTTTTATTATAAAATTTAATGGATAGATCATCATCTCTGAAAATCATGACTTTATGAAGGATCGAGGAATCCATATTAATATGGCCAGGAAGGAACTAAATGAAAAATCTACCAGTAGGTGTATCTCCTACAACTCTTTGGAGCAAATGATATATCTCTCACTGTTGCAGCAACTCTGGATAGCTTACAAAATGATAGAAAGGTTAAAAAGTTAATACAATATGATCAATATTAAGATAATTAAGTCAGTACCTAAAAACCAAGAGGACGGGCAATATGCGGGTGAGGATCTTCTCTCTACCCTGTCAGCCACCCCAAGAACAGCACACTCCTATGGAGGCCTCAGGCTAGCCAGCAGAGTCAGGCTTTAAGTTTCCTCTGGAAGGCCAGGGTTGTTGGGGCCTACCTCACCTCCAATGGTAGAATATTCCAGAAGTTGTCGGCCACAACAGAACAGGCTTTTCTCCTGGACCCCACAAACCACCATTCTTTGATAGATGAGATCCAAAGGAGTGGGACATCATATTTATTTAACTGAGGCCCAAAGACTACTTCATTAAGGTGTATGTCTACCTCCATTTTCCATGGAAGGTTAATTCTGAGATATTTACTTTGGCATTCCTTCTTTTCTGCTTAGTCTCTGCCTCAGTCCAAATGTGTGGAAAATTGTCATCCTGGATTTGTCAAGCGGGCTCGAGAAGGAGAGCCAGTTTGCTGCTATGACTGCATTCGTTGTCCAGAGGGGACCATCTCCATTAAGGAAGGTGGGTGACACCAAAGAAAAGGTCAGGCCTTGTGGAAATGGATTCATCCACAGCATTTTCATGGAAGTGAAAGTTAAAAGGTTGAAATTCATACATTTTATTGTGTTTTTTCGACTTCACGATTTCTTATCTAAGGGATGACAAACAAAAAGACCTTGAAGGAGGGGCTGAGAACAGATGGGAAGATGTGACAGATTGCACAAGCTTCACTATTATCAGAGAAAATCTCTCCTTTGGTTTTCAATTTGGAGGTGTCATTATATTTTTTAACCTTTCTAGGAATATCTGAATTCTTTGAAACTTGAGGAATTGTTTTAGGTCCATCTCTGGGAAGGATGATTGCAATGCATTGTCTATGGACATTGTCAATCATCCAGGACATGGCTGTCGCAAAAGGTGCTTTTCCCCCAAAAGGGAACTGTTTTTTTCTTTTTCTTTCCCTTTTTCTTTTAAAATGTTTCACTTCTCATCTAAGAATCTCCTTTGGTGCTAAGCAAAATGTCTCTGCCAGCAAGCTAGAATTCATAATTTAGAATCTTCTGAGTCCAGCATATGAAGAAGTGCCATGAAGTATATCTAGAAATATTAACTGATTTATTATTTACCGTTAATAATGGAGTTCCTTTGAAGATTCTGCATATTACACAAGAAATTGTTAATGTCCTAGGGCTTCCCCCAATTTAATAAACCATTAGAAATATTTTTTTTTAGAAAATGGTATTCTTTTCATGATCTTTCTGTGGAGATGGTAAGAAATGCATCTTATCTCAAGAATGTATTTCTTCAAAGTTGAAAGGATAGTATAACAAAGAAATATTTCTCTCCCCCCACCAGATACAGAAAAGTGCACCAAGTGTCCAGATGATCAATATCCAAATGGGGATCAAGTCCGGTGTATACCCAAATTTATAACCTTCCTGTCTTATGAAGAAAATTTGGGTAACATCCTGGTATCATTTGCTCTGTTCTTTTCCCTAACCACAGGCTTTGTTTTACTCATATTCATTAAATATCGGGAAACTCCCCTTGTCAAAGCCAACAACCGGGACCTCTCTTACATCCTCCTGGTCTCCCTCCTGCTATGTTTCTTGTCTAATTTTCTCTTCATTGGTCAACCAAGGAGAGTCTCATGCCTTCTCCGACAAACATTTTTCAGCATCATCTTCTCAGTTGCCATTTCTTCTCTCTTGGCCAAAACAATCACGGTGGTATTGGCTTTTCTGGCCACAATACCAGGGAATAGATTGAAGAGATGGTTGGGGAAGAGCTTGGCCAACTCCATCATCCTTTCTTGTTCGGCTGTCCAAATTATCATCTGTTCCATCTGGTTGGGAATTTCTCCCCCATTCCCTGATTCTGACCTCCACTCCCAGCCTGGAGAGATCATCTTGCAATGCAACGAAGGCGCTGTTGTCATGTTCTACTTCACCCTCAGCTACATGGGTTTCCTGGCTGCCATCTGCTTCATGGTGGCTTTCCTGGCCAAGAATCTCCCTGGGGCCTTTAATGAAGCCAAGCTGATCACCTTCAGCATGCTAGTCTTTTGCAGTGTCTGGGTTACCTTTGTGCCCACCTACCTGAGCACCAAAGGGAAATACATGGTGGCTGTGCAGATCTTCTCCATCCTGGCCTCCAGTGCTGGTCTGCTTGGTTGCGTCTTCATCTCCAAATGCTACATTATTATCCTGAGGCCAGACCTGAACTCAAAGGAGCAGCTTACGACCAGAAGAAATATAGAAATGTGAGACAGGGGATTTTTGACTCTTAACATGTTCCTGTAGTATGAAAGGAGACTCACACGAATCTTGAGCAGCTGTGTCCTTTATTGGTTAACATTCACTCATATATGTATGTCTTAAACAATAGCTTTAGCAGTTAAACATTAACAGTTTACATGCCATCCCGAAATTGGTTGTTTTTCCTTATCTATTGCTTATCCCTTTCAATTAACACAAGGATTAATATATGATCCAGCTTCCTGCATTCCGTAAGCTTATCTTTCTAATTTAAGATCTTGTTTCTTACATGTTATCTCAAGCCCACTCTGTACACATCCTTTGCAGTCCCTGTCTGAGGTTTGCCATCCAAAACAGGAACATACAGAATGTGTACTTCAAGATGGACTCAGGAAACATGCTACATGTCCTCTCTTTTTATTTTAAATTGAGGAAACAGAGCCTTTTGAAGATTTTGAAGCTGAATGGGATGGAGAGAAACTAGAGTAGGGCAAAATAAGGCAATGAAAGAAGGTATACATTGAGCAAAACTACAACAACCTATACAAAATCCAATGACCAAGAGGCCATTAAAAAAACAGTTGACGGAGCCAAGTCCAATCAGGAAGCCAATTAGTCAACCATTCAAAAGGGGAGGGAGTATGAGTATTATCCAAAATATATGATTGGAGTTTAGCTAATTCATCCTCAATGGTTTTATTCAAAGAATGGTAATGGACATCACAAGCACGATTACCCACAAGCTTACAAAATCCCCCCTGACGTGCTAACAAATAATCAATTGCAAAGCACTGTTGAATCATGTCTTGGTTGAGTTCTTCGATTTCAGCCTGCAAATCACGCACAATGGCAGCAGTGGCATTGATAGTCTTCTCCAAGCGACAAGTGAGGTGCTGGTGATGACCTATAAAGCCCTAAATGGCGAGGGTCCGGGATATTTGAGGGAACACCTGCTGCCAGCATCAAGTTCCCTTCGTCCAGTGCACTCCCACAGGGAGGGTCTCCTCAGGGTGCCGCCGGTTAAAGACTGCCGGCGGGTAACACCCAGGGGTAGGGCCTTCTCAGTGGGTGCGCCTGCCCTGTGGAACCAGCTGCCTGCGGAGCTTAGGACTGCCCCCAACCTCCGTTCATTCCGCCGGGACCTGAAGACCTGGCTCTTCGAGCTCTCTGGCCCAGGCTGAGAATATTTTTAATTTTAATTTTAACTGGGTTTTAATTTTCTCAGGGTTCTATTTAATCTCTTTTAATTTGTTTTAACGTTTGTACTGACTGTTTTTTAAATGCCCTGTAAACCGCCCTGAGTCCTTCGGGAAAGGGCGGTATATAAATCTAAATAAATAAATAATAATAATAATAAATAAGTGAGCCCTAGAATAGAATGGCGATTTTCTTGTGCTATGATGCCAGGATAAGAACCTAAGGTGATAATGCAAGTAATGGCACCAGCAATAGCACGGCCAAAGGTGGAACCTCCAGAAAGCTGTTTGTCAATGATAACATTATCCTCACACATGGGACCCATGAGATCTCGACGATGCCAGGAGGAAGAAACTGCAGGGGCAACTTGAACAGGTAGAGAAGGATAACCTATAGCAGCACACTGATAATTTTGAGGGTGCACATTTGTGGCATACTTATCAAAAAAGAACCACATATTAGGATCCTTCAGCTGCCATCCAGCACAAATGGAGCCTGGATTAGAGCTATCAGTGGCATTGAACAAGGGAAAATCTTGTGGATATGATTCAAGGGCAATATTATGGCCATAAAGAGAGGTGTTAAAGGTTCCCCATAACCAATAGTAGTCAGAACAATAGGTATAGTTTCCAAGTTTATTGAGAATTTTACGAGCTTTACTTATATCCTTCCAGTTGTTAAGCCAAGTATGACCGGCATGGCAACAAAAACAAACCCCTTTTGTGAAATGGGTAATTATAAAATAACGCCACTGAACATTGTTCAGCTGAGTAGGAGGTTTTGAAAAGATCCAAGAATTCTGAATATTCTGTAGTTAGGAGACCACAAATGCAGTGGACACTATAAGATTCGGTATAAATGCTACTTGGCCAAGGGCCATAGGCAGCTCATAATATAGCACAACCCCTGGACCATGTACAGTGAACATGTATTGAGCGTGACACACCCATATATTGGGACTTGGGGCAACATATGTGGTATTACTATCCTCAAGGTCAGTGGTAGCTATAGCAGAAGGAAACAGCAAACAAAGGAACAATAAAATAGTGACAGAATTAGCTGTTATGATGGCAAATACAGCAGCTACCAAATTCTCTGGTGTCTGAGGCAAGGCTGCCTTATCTAATTGCTGTTGGGCTTGATAAGTAGTAGCCTTCACCTGGCCCCATGTGAGTGCGCCAGTCTGTTCAGTTTTAGCTTTTGGAAGCCGAGTCTCCGTTTTCAGCTGAAGATTGAAGTTCGGAATTGGAATTGGACAGACCCTGATGCCATGCCATGATATGGACGAATACAGCGAGCAGGTACCCACACAGCACGTTTAGTGTCAGGATCTTCTACTGCGCCGTAGCCACGTCCCCAGGTAATCAGTCGAGCAGGGCCTTTCCACTGCGGATCAGGGCTTTGATGATAGTGCACCAAAGGTCTCTCCAATAACTTTTCTACTTGAAAATGATAATGAACAGGGGGCTCTGAAAAAGAATCTGAGACAGTTAGATAATTCCAAGTAAATAGCATGACTCCTAAGAAATCATTAATCCTTCAAAGATGGTAAGGCCCACTTTCCCCTTTTATTTGTTTTTCAAGTAAGCCCTTAAAGGTACGATGTGCACGCTCAATGATAGCCTGGCCCTGTGAATTGTATGGTATACCATGAGTTAAAGAAACATGCCAGCGAAAGCAATACTGTGAGAAATCCTTGCTGACATATGTAGGCCCATTGTCAGTTTTCAACTGAGCTGGATGACCCATCACAGAAAAGGCAGACAAACAATGAGAAATAACATCCGCTGAACGCTCGTGACGTGAAGCAGTAACCCACAAAAAGCAAGAGTAAGTGTCAATAGAAGCATGTAAATAAATATAAGGTTTAAAGGGAGAAAACTGGGTAACATCCATTTGCCAAAGCTGATTGGCTGATGTGCCACGAGGATTAACCCCCATAGGAAAAGGAACAGCAGATTGTTGACAAGCAGGACAAGAACGAAAAATGTCCTGGGCATGCGAAAAAGGAATATGAAATTGCTTTACAAGAGATTTTGCTGACTGATGAAAGAAGGAGTGACTATCAATTGGATTGGAAAAAAGGGAAGCTACATTCCGTAACGCATTATCAGCTACGGCATTCCCTTGGGTGAGAGCATTATTAAAAGGAGAATGGCTTCGAATGTGTTCAACATAAAGAGGACAAGAGCGCTGTTCTAAGAGATGTTTAAGTGTAAGAAACAAAGATAACAAATTAATGTGCAAAGTGGGAGCACAATATGCATAGGGCAAAGTTTGCATGACAAGATAAATATACTGAGTATCTACCACAAGATTAATAACGACAGAAGAAAAATGTTGTAATGCAAGAATCACTGCTGCAAGTTCTGAATGTTGTGCAGAAACTTGGTGAGAAGTAAATTTAGTATGCCAGTGATTTAAGGAAAACCATGCAATAACTCCTCGAGTTGGAGAGCCATCAGTAAAGACAGTAAGCGCGTTAGCCAGAGGCATCCAAGAAAAAATAGAAGCAAACGGAGGGCTAAGCGTTGCTGTAATAGTGATACGAGGATCTTTGGGCAAAGAATATTCAACACTGCCTACATAATTGGCAAAGGCTATCTGATAAGAATCAGACACAGTGAGTAAATGATCATGCTCTAATTTAGTTCTTGTGAAAGAAATAGAAATAGAAACCAAATAGAAACCAAATCACTGCCTGTTAATGCTAAAGCTTGCCAGCGTCCCTTAATAATTAGATCTTCTAAAGCAGATTGATACGGATAAATATTGCGTGGAGGGGTGGCAGAAAAATGCACCCACTCATGAATATTAATCCTTTTATCAGAACATGGAGTATACAAACATCCTGTAGGTAAGGGAATAAGCGCAAGCTGAAGGCAAGAGGTAGTACAGGGCAGGCGATCAACAAACCTCCCTTTAAGCTTGGCAAACAATGTAGCCAAACAATCTCGCTGTTTGTCAGAGAGATGAACCAGATCTTCTGGCTGCTTAGGACCCTTTAGTAATTGAAAAAGAGGAAGCATTTCCCCTGTGGTGATAGAAAAGAAGGGGCAAGCCCAATTTATAATACCAAGCAGTTTCTGCCACTGTACCAATGTATAAGATGATAAAACCTTCAGGTCAGGCAAGACAGGAATGGAAGAATCATGTAACAAACGATGTCCAAGGTATAGATAAGGCTCAACAAGTTGAATCTTTTCCTTTGCTATATACAGCCCCCTTTTTGCAACAACAGCCTCCAATGCAGCTGCAGTCTTGCAAAGATCTATAGATTCACCAGCAACCAGGATATCATCCATATAATGATACACAATATATGTGGGATACATATCCCGAAATGGCTGAAGAGCCTGATCCACAAAATACTGACATAAAGTACGGGAATTCAGCATGCCCTGAGGCAATACACACCACTGATATCGCCGGGTAGGCATGCTGTTATTCAAAACAGGGACTGTAAAAGCAAATTTTTCTTTATCCTAAGCTTGCAAAGGGATGGTAAAGAAACAATCCTTTAAATCTACCACCAAAATTTTATAATTTGTAGGAATTAAGTTTGGATTAGGTAATCCACATTGCAAAGGACCCATAGGTTGAATACACGAATTGATTTTTCTGAGATCGTGCAGGAATCTCCATTTTCCACTTTTCTTTTTTATTACAAAAACAGGAGTGTTCCAAGGGCTAGTAGAAAATTCAATATGACCAGCTTGATATTGCTCCTCCACCAAAGTATGAAGGGCAGATAGCTTTTCCTGAGAAAGTGGCCACTGCTGTACCCAAACAGGCATAGTACAGGTCCATTTAAGAGGTAGAGCCATCATCCAAAACTAAATGAGCATCTAAAAAGGTAAGGCTATCACGACCCCATATATTGGTGTGAATGTCAAGAATATACAGATGCAAAGAGAATGTCTTACCAGCACCAGTGGAAACTGAAATAGCATGAACACTTTGCCATGCATCTGTTGAACCATCAACACCCCACAAAGAAGAAACAGGTTGCTTGGGCCACTGAACAGGCCACTGTAATGAAGAAATAACAGTAACATCTGCTCCAGTATCTAAAAGACCCTGAAATGGTTACTTATTTAAGTATAAAGTAAGTAGGGGGTGGGAAGAAGTAACTTGTTTGACCAGTGCCACTGAAGTGGAAGTGGAGCCAAAACCAGAATTTCCCCGAGCTCCCGTCCCTGGCTTCGGAACGACATAAGGAAGAAGCAATAGCTGAGCAATTGAAGAATTTTTAGGGAGAAGCTGGGGCATGTTGACCCAAACCTGCATCATAATAATTCCAGTATAGTCAGAATCTATGACACCTGGAACCACAAAGCAACCCCTTTTGTGCGCAGATGAACAAGGCAACAATAAGCCCACAGTATCAACAGGCAAAGGTCCATGATACTGAGATGGAATAAGGTTCACTTGCAGTGGGAACTGAAAATCACTATCCTCCTGGGTAATTAGATCAATCCCAGCACTACCTGCTGTGGCCGGGGAGGCGGAAAGAAAGTCTGAGGAGGCTGAGCCGCTATCGGGAAGGCATTCTTTGGTGTCTGGGTGGGTGCCCCAACCATTAACAAGTTTCCCGAGCGAAAGCGACATTGATTAGCCCAATGAAATCCCTTTTTACAGACTGGGCATTTCTTTGATGGCCTATTTTGAGCACTGTTAGAGGCCACTGAACGACATTCCCTTTGAAAATGACCAGGTTTTCCACATTCAAAGCAAGAACCGGTGGGTTTCTGGCCCTTCTGAATAGCCGCTGCCAGGAGATGCATTTTGTAAGTCTGAGAACCAATATCCTGGCACACACGCAGCATATCAGCTAAAGTATAATAGCCAGAAGCTCTTTTACAATCAATGTTGGCATTTTCTGTAGCCAGCTGCCTTAACAATTCCCCAGCAGCTTCAGCATTATCAAACTGCTGTTTAATGGCCTTTGACAATCTTTCTACAAAATCTGTGTATGGTTCATTAGCAGCCTGCCGTATGCTGTAGAAACTTACTTTGCTTTCTCCAGTCTGGGGAACCTTCAGAAAGGCACGAAAGGCACATTCTGATACCATTGCCAAGGTGGCTTGGGGTAAAGCAAGCTGATTTGGTATGGTAGCAAAGGGTGCAACCCCTGCTAACTGCTCAGCGGTATACGCCCCCCCCCCCCAGCCAAGGCAGCAGCCTGAGCATGACGAATATACTCACTCTCCCAGACTACATATTGCATTGATGTTAACATCATGCGACATAATAATAATAATAATATAAAGTTGGAAGGGACCTTGGAGGTCATCTAGTCCAACCCCCTGCTCAGGCAGGAAACCCTATACCATTTCAGGCAAATGGCTGTCCAGTCTCTTCTTAAAAACCTCCAGTGTTGGAGCATTCACCACCTCTGGAGGCAGGTTGTTCCACTGGTTAATTGTTCTAACTGTCAGGAAGTTTCTCCTTAGTTCTAGGTTGCTTCTCTCCTTGACTAGTTTCCATCCGTTGCTTCTTGTCCTGCTTTCAGGTGCTTTGGAGAATAGCTTGACTCCCTCTTCTTTGTGGTAGCCCCTGAGATATTGGAACACTGCTATCATGTCACCCCTCACCCTTCTCTTCATTAAACTACACATACCCAATTCCAGCAACCGTTCCCTATATGTTTTAGACTCCAGCCCCCTAATCATCTTGGTTGCTCTT
>NW_027673293.1:15000-20847 GCF_964194415.1 Vipera berus
CATTCTTGAGATAAGATGCATTTCTTACCATCTCCACAGAAAGATCGTAAAAAGAATACTATTTTCTAAAAAAAATATTTCTAATGGTTTATTAAATTGGGGGAAGCCCTAGGACATTACTGATTTCCTGTGTAATGTGCAGAATCTTCAAAGGAACTCCATTATTAACGGTAAATAATAAATCAGTTAATATTTCTAGATATACTTCATGGCACTTCTTCATATGCTGGACTCAGAAGATTCTAAATTATGAATTCTAGCTTGCTGGCAGAGACATTTTGCTTAGCACCAAAGGAGATTCTTAGATGAGAAGTGAAACCTTTTAAAAGAAAAAGGGAAAGAAAAACCAGTTCCCTTTTGGGGAAAAAGCATCTTTTGGGACAGACATGACCTGGATGATTGACAATGTCCATAGACAATGCATTGCAATCATTCTTCCCAGAGATGGACTTAAAACAATTCCTCAAGTTTCAAAGAATTCAGATCTTCCTAGAAAGGTTAAAAAAATACAATAACACCTCCAAATTGAAAACCAGAAAAGAGATTTGCTGTGATAATAGTGAAGCTTGTGCAATCTGTCACATCCTCCCATCTGTTCTCAGCCCCTCCTATAAGGTCTTTTTGTTCGTCATCCCTTAGATAAGAAATCGTGAAGTCGAAAAAACACAATAAAATGTTTGAATTTCAACCTTTTAACTTTCACTTCCATGAAAATGCTGTGGATGAATCCATTTCCACAAGGCCAGCCTTTTTCTTTGGTGTCACCCACCTTCCTTAATGGAGATGGTCCCCTCTGGACAACGAATGCAGTCATAGCAGCAAACTGGCTCTCCTTCTCGAGCCCGCTTGACAAATCCAGGATGACAATTTTCCACACATTTGGACTGAGGCAGAGACTAAGCAGAAAAGAAGGAATGCCAAAGTAAATATCTCAGAATTAACCATCCACAGAAAATTGAGGTAGACATATACCTTAATGAAGTAGTCTCTGGGCCTCAGTTAAATAAATATGATGTCCCACTCCCTTGGATCTCATCTATCAAAGAATGGTGGTTTGTGGGGTCCAGGACAAAAGCCTGTTCTGCTGTGGCCAACAAGTTCTGGAATATTCTACCATTGGAGGTGAGGTAGGCCCCAACAACCCTGGCCTTCCAGAGGAAACTTAAAGCCTGACTCTGCTGGCTAGCCTGAGGCCTCTATAGGAGTGTACTGTTCTTGGGGTGGCTGACAGGGTAGAGAGAAGATCCTCAGCCGCATGTTGCCCATCCTCTTGGTTTTTAGGTACTAACTTAATTATCTTAATATCGATCATATTGTATTAACTTTTTAACGTTTGGAAATCTGAGAAAAGTCTCCAATATTTTCCCCACCTTGTTAAGCAATTTTAGCCTTGACAGAGCCTCTTGCTTGATCATTACTCTCTGTCTTTCAAAGCTCCCAAGTTTCAGTTTGATGGGATCCGCCTTGGACTGAATCAACAAGCACCCAAAGTCCAGATCCGCTGTTACATCTCCATTTTGATCCAAGTAGAGTTGAAAGTTGGAAAGATTCCAAAATTCATTCTTCTCAAGAAATGGGTGGAACTGGAATGAATTCATTCCCAGATTTTAAATGTAGAAATATTTGGTTTCTTATCACATGTGGTCTTTTAACATTTGAATCTTTCTTTAATAGTTGTCCAAGTTGCAAATATGCTTTGCTAGGGGAACAAGGGTTACCACTATCTTCAAAAGTGGGAAAAAAAGTTCAGCAAATTTGTCAATCATATATTGAGAAAATATAGATTGAGAAAATAAATAATATGCAAAGCTTATCAATTATATGGAACATTCCTGAGCAGGGCTCAAGTAATTTAACAAACAAGAGATTATGTATACAATACACTTCCTGGAAACAACAGGGTGATTACAAGAAAGCAGGGATTTGTCAAGAAGAAAGTAGCCAATTTAATCTTCTCTCTGCTAGTCCACAGAAAAAACACATCCTGATGTGCTTTATTGTAAAGCTACATCAATAGAATCTTGCAAGTCTGAAAGTACAAATCTCCCACCACCTCTTTTGACTGCTTGCTTAAATCAGAAGATCCTTCTAGGAGCACCATTTTCAAATAACACAATCTCTGGACTGTGGGGCTGTAGGCTAAAACATATAAAGAACGGTTGCTGGAACTGGGGATGTCTAGTGTGTAAGGGACACACTTGGAATACTGCATGCAGTTTTGGTCACCATGATGTAAAAAAGATGTTGAGACTCTAGAAAGAGTACAGAGAAGAGCAACAAAGATGCTTAGAGATCTGGAGGCTAAAAACATATAAGGAACGGTTGCTGGAATTGGGTATGTTTAGTTTAATGAAGAGAAGGACGAGGGGGGACAAGATAGCAGTGTTCCAGTATCTCAGGGTTTGCCCCAAAGAAGAGGGAGTCAAGCTATTCTCCAAAGCACCTGAAGGCAGGACAAGAAGCAACGGATGGAAACTAGTCAAGGAGAGAAGCAACCTGGAAGTAAGGAGAAATTTCCTGACAGTTAGAACAATTAATCAGTGGAACAACCTGCCTCCAGAAGCCGTGAATGCTCCAACACTGTAAGTTTTTAAGAAGAGACTGGACAACTGTTGGTCTGAAATGGTATACGGCTTTCTGCCAGAGCAGGGGATTGGACTAGAAGACCTCCAAGGCCCCTTCCAACTCTGTTATTGTATTGTATCTTTGTTGGAGAAGGGAGGATAGCACACTCTTCCCATAACTAAAAAATGTTGCACAGAAGATTAAGAGCTATCTGTTTATTGTTATTCCATAGTTTTGTTGTTGTTAGCTGCGAAGTCGTGTCCGACCCATCGCGACCCTATGGACAACATTCCTCCAGGCCTTCCTGTCCTCTACTATCTTCTGGAGTCCCTTTAAGCTCACGCCTACTGCTTCAGTGACTCCATCCAGCCACCTCATTCTCTGTCGTCCCCTTCTTCTCTTGCCCTCCATCTTTCCCAGCATTAGGCTCTTCTCCAGTGAGTCCTTCCTTCTCATTAGGTGGCCAAAGGATTTGAGTTTCCACTTCAGGATCTGGCCTTCTAAAGAGCAGTCAGGGTTGATCTCCTCATTCCATAGTTTATAGGTATGTAAAAATGAACTCAGTCACAAGAGGAGATTCTGGCTGAATAAGAAGAAAAACATCATAAAAGAAGGAGCAGTTTTAGCATTGCGTGAACCTGACAAATTCAATCTCGTCTTGTCTTAATGCAAAGACTGAGCAGATACAGGCCAACGAAGCTTCAGCTGGGATTCCTGCAGAAGGGAGTGGTTAGGCTAGATGACCTCAGGGTCTCCATTAAATTTATAAAGATAAAATTCTACAAGGCTAATCACAAACCACATACATCCAGGAATTTATTTAAAACTGCATGCATCCTTTTAAAAATAGCAGTGTTTAATGTGAAAATGTATTTACCATGGCATAGCCTCTTTGGAATATTAACCCCCAGTCGATTAGATTGGCCAAAAGTGTTGGACTTTGGTAGCATAGTTAGGTTGAGATAGTTCCCCACCTTTTCCATTAGATTTCTTCTCAAACAGAACTGAGATTAATGAAGAGCTAACGATTAAAATCGTTCTCCTCTTTCTCCTTTCCTCAAAAGAAATTAAGTTTGATCCTTTTTGGAACCACATACCTGCCATGGCTGCAGCCTTGGAGTTCCCAAACTCTCTTTGCCCTCCTTCCTTCTCCTGCATCTGGAGGAATACGCAGCATTCAAGGCATGCACCAGAGTCTTAACGATACTGTGAACATGGATACTATTTGAGATCTGTGAACTGTTCCTTCCCTGTTGGGTCTCCAGTGATGCTTTCTGGGTGCATCTTCTCCGCCCTTTGACAGAAAATACACAATTTGAAAAAGAACAGAGAAAATACTGGTCTTCACGGTCATCTACAAACAAGTAGGGTTCAAAGGCATCGTCTTTTGGCCTTTGTTTCTCCTGAAAACCAAAGGAGCAAATACTGTGGATGTATTTGAGAAGACTGGATTTTTTCAATTTATATGTTCCCAAATTTGTGGTGATCCAGACTTTCCCTTCAACGGGTCCTGGCAAATTTTCAAGTGTTGAATGGAAAGGAAGGATTCTGTCTGAAATGGAAATATATTCTAAGAAGTGAACAAAGACATTGACTTGTCTCCACTTAGAGATGGCGTCTCTGAGGGATGGCGGATCTCTAGTCATTGAGAATCGTTGTGATATTACAACACAAATTCCATTCCTGACAAGCATAGGAGTGAAAGTCCTCATGAAAGTCTCTCCCTTCTCTGTGTCTGAAGCAAAGAGACCAATCAAGGTCCATCTGAAATGGAGAAGCAGAGGGACAATTGCTGGGTCCTGGAACCCTTCTTTGGGCAGCATCTGGTGGAAAAAAGGGAACTGGGTTTTATCACTCAGAGCCTCTGAAGCAGTTAGATAACTGATCTGAAAAGACAACGAAGAATGCTTGTATTGGGGTTCAGATCAAGTCCAAAACATTAGCTTTTGATAAATCCAACTTCATTCTCTTGAACTTATTAGAATAGTTTATTGTTGATTAGTCATAAAGCCTACAAAAATACAGAATATAAAGCACAGAACATTAAGAACACAATATGTAAACACAGAATAAAAAAATTAAGGGAACAAGAATACAAATAAGGAATGAAAATCAGACTTCTGTATCACCCTTATAATTTTCCACAATCAGACCCAGCTATACAGATTTCAAGTGAACCGTTTTGAGTCGGTAGTTGAAATGCTTGCTTTTTAATTGAATTTTGGTCTGTTAAGAAAGACAGAATTTTAAAAGTCTATCAGTTTCTACCTCTTAATTTTATACCAATAATTATAAAACCCAATTTTAAACAAAGAACAAATTGTGTAAATTCCTAAATCAACCCAGAGGGTGGAAGACCTTTTATTGTATCCACCCCCAAAATCCTTCTCAGATGATGTCATTGTCCTTATTTTAGTGATGATATATGTCTTAAGTTTCACATCTCAGCTCTATATAAGAGCTTAAGGGTAATCTCAGCATTATATACTTTAATAAATGGGTCTAAGAAAGTTGAATAGCTATGATTTTTTTAAAATTTAAGTAGTAGATTCACTCATATCCTTGCTCTGAGCTCCTCTGATGTAGAGTGAGCCAAGGTCCAGTCTCCTAGATAAGCAAAGGTGTTCCTTGCTCTATTAGGTCACCCCTGAAGAGCCATCTAGGGACATGATGTCATTTTTAAGAATCAAAACTTTTGACTTTGGTTTATTAATAATCAGATAATTATTACGGGAGTTGGAGACAAGTCTTCTTAACAGCCTATGGAACCCAACTTGAGGGGGTCCTGGGTGCTCTCTGAGCTTGCTTGTTTTCTTGCAGACGTTTCATGACCCAAAATAGGTAACATCATCAGTGCTAATCATCCTCATCCTCATCACTAGCACTGATGATGTTGCCCAGTTTGGGTCATGAAACGTCTGCGAGAAAACAAGCAAGCTCAGAGAGCAGAAGGGACCCCGCAGGTCAACCCTGGCCTACAAACATTCTCCTTTATTACAACTCAACTAATAATACCCTTCTCAGTGTATAACAAGGTGATAACATATGTACTTAACGCCTTAGGCATGAGTGCCTGAGGGTCCTTCATTAGTCCTGGTAAGTCATTCAAATCTAGACTGAATCATAATGGTGCAAATATGCCCCCTTCATGAGTTTTGATCCTACTTGCTACAAGTGTCCAGCAGAATCCACCAAAGCAATCAAGAGGATGTCATGAGATGATGTAGCTGCTTTGATGGTTGCCCCCTTCTCAGTATGGATCCCAATCATCAGCCATGACAC
>NW_027673292.1:0-20721 GCF_964194415.1 Vipera berus
GAATGCCCAGGCTAAAAAAAACTGAAGCTGGAGTATTATTATACTGTTGGTAACCACAGACCTGGGGTTATATGTGCCCCCCCCCATACTTTTTCTATGGCTCATAGACCTCAATGGTCTTTATTACTGAAAACTAACAGCACTATTTCTCACCATTTTGAAGGGAGAAAAAAATGAAAACTGTAGGGCATGTCCTAAAATGCATCAAAACCTCCCCAATTTCTGCTTGAAAATGTTGCCCCACCTATTTGTGTGATGTGACCACACCTACCTTATGGCTCTCAGCCCCCTGTGTTTATATGCCAGTTACTAAATACAGCAGCCAAAAATTTATAAATGTGGATGCAGGAGGTGACAAGGGAGGAGTCTTCAGAGAGATTTAAGTCCAGCCCTCCTTGAATTCTGTTAGCTCTTATTCACCACTTGACTGTTAGCAGTTCAGGTTCTTGTTTAGAGATAGCATGGAATAAATTTGTACTCAGTTGAGTAACCCTGGTTCCTGATTTCTTGTAATTGTCAATATAATTAATATTGAGGCACCATAGTATGGCACCATAATGTTTTGCATTTCTCCATTTTAGTTTCATAAGTTTCCATCCGAAAAAAAAGGTAGGCAAAGAAATATTGCAATCTCTCCAGACTGATTCACAGACATAATTAAAGACAATGCAGTTCAAAAAAAATTCTTGAATGAAAAAGAAAAAAATAGTTTCACACATACGCAAAATACATATTTTTCACAGCCTTTGGTTACTGCTAAACAGCTTTCCAAATTGAATACCATCTGTGGAATCTTGCCCTCAGCCATCATCGTTTGCTCCTCCAAAATTAAACCTTTTTTTGGCATATGCAAGAGATGAAAAAGAACCACTTGTTAGTTAAGGTTTATTACAGTCAGAGATGACAAACATAAAATTAATAAACATGCCCCCAAATGAGAAAATACATATTCAACAGAAAATTCAAAATCAATGGAAGAAGCAATCAAAATTCACAAATAAATGGTAAGCAGATGAAGTTTTTCCATCCTCACTGGAAAGAATAACATGGATTTTGGGAGTCTTACATGAATTTGGGGAGCCAGAAATGCTAAACTCTGTACAGCAAGAGCAATAAAGACAAATTTAGCTATTTTTCAAAAGAGTTTTACACATCTGTCCATCAAACCACGTATAACCTTTGTTTGTCACTTGACCAGCCAGACCAGCATGGGGGAGACTATAGGAATTGAGTGTCATCCATCTCCCCCCTCATACGATGTTAATTGTATGAAGAAAGATTATTGGCTGTACTAAGCAATACTTTCAGATTAAACCTGAGGCTGAAAGGCATTGATTTTCTTGGCAGTCTCTTGCCTTTCATTCAGATGAAGAAAGGATATTTGATTCCTGCAGGGCTAGTAAAGCCTCCATGCCTTTTCTATTGGCCCTTCAGCCACCTTTTTTCAAATGTCTACAGTGGGTGGGAAGGGATCATTAGTTGAATAAAACCGAAAGAAAATGGGAAGTACATTTGCCTTGACCAATGCAATTTATGGAAAAGCAGCAGATGGAAAAGCAGGTACAAGGCTGTCTTCATAAATTCAAGAAGAAGAATAAATAGTGATCCTCTGATGCTGAACATAAAAATTCAAATTTTCTTTTGTTGATTTCTATTCTAAGTTGTATGTTAGAGATAAGATTCGAGATACAGATATACATAGATACTTGCAGGAAGCTAACATTCCTGTTCTTACACAAGAACAAAGGGAAGGGATGAATCAATTGATAAATGATGAAGAAATTCTTTTAGCAATTAAGCAATTAAAGGTGGGTAAAGCACCAGGAACTGACAGATTGACTACCGTCTATTATAAAAATTTACAGTCAGAAATGGTGGAACCCTTAAGAGAATTGTTTAGGACAATTCAACTGGGAGGAGAAGTGCCTCCATCGTGGAAAACAGCTTTTATTTCGCTGATTCCGAAGGAAGATCAAGATGCTACCCAAGCCAAAAACTATAGACCAATATCGCTTTTAAATACTGATTATAAGATATTTGCCAAACTTTTAGCAAATAGATTAATGAAGGTAATGCAGCAAGTGATTCATAGTGATCAAACTGGATTCATAAGTGGTAGACAAATGAAGAATAATGTGAGACATATTGTAGATTTATTGGAATTTTTGGAAAGAAATAATCAGGTCTCTGCAGCGCTGATCTTTTTGGATGCTGAAAAAGCTTTTGATCAATTGGATTGGCAATTTTTGGTGAAAGTATTGGAGAAAATGGAGTTTGGGGAAAATATTTTACAACCTATTAAAGCAATATATCAGAAGCAAACAGCTCGTATAATAGTCAATAGTAGTTTGACAGAAACATGTAATATTGAAAAGGGCACAAGACAGGGGTGTCCGTTGTCACCCTTACTGTTTGTTTTTTTTTTCTTTGCTCGTTTTAAAGCAGCACGTGTCACTCTTTGCTCTCTAGGATCATCCAAAGAAATTGTAGCTTGATCTCCTCCAGCACCATTTTCCTCTATTTCCTCCTCTTGTTGTTCTTCTTCTCCAGATCCCTTTCCAGCTTCCAGAAGCGTTAATGGGGTTGCTTTTAAGACATTATTGTAGAAATCACACGCTTGTTTCACAGTAATCAGCCTGTACCTTTTACCTTCATACATCACCATCAGCCCATCTGGAATCTCCCATCTGAACCTTATATCTCTTTGCTTAAGCTCTTGCACAAGAAATGTATAGTCCTTTCTTCCCCTTAAAATCCTTGGAGGAATTTCCTTTAAAACCAAGACTTCTTGTTCAGCAATCACGACCTTAGCATCATAGGCAGCTTGTATAACTTGATCTCTAATTTCTCTTTTTGCAAAATAAACCACCACATCTCTAGGCAATTTTCTCTGTCTAGCAATCCATGAATTCACCCGAAACACTTTGTCCATAGCTGCTCTTATTTCAGATGCTGGCTGGTTCAATACCCCTTCGAGAGCCTCAGAGATCAGCTGCTTTAAATCTTCTTTAACATTCTCTTTTAAACCTCTGATTCTGACAGCAAACTGCATCTGGTAATATTGGGTAAGGCTTAACTCCCTTTCCAATTTGCCTCTTACATTTTCATTCTCCCGTGCTTTTACTTCTAATATAGCATTCCTTTGAGCCAAATCATCCACTTTTTCATCTAAGTCTTCCACACATTCCGCCACTTTATGCACTGAAGTCAAAATGTCTACCCTCATCACGCTATACTTCTGTTCCATCCTCTCTTCCATTCTTTCCTCGAATTTCTCCAATTTCTCCTCCATCTGTGCAAATTTATCAGCAATTGATTGATTAATTGATTCCAAAAGTACCTGGGCATGTTTATCCAGAGCATCTCGCAAATCCTTCGATGTCAGCACTTCAGGAGGGTGCAACGCCTGTAGTGATGATTGTTGCACCGGCGAGGATCCTCCACTCCGGAGAGTTTTAGAGGGAGGTTTAGCCGCCATCTTTTAATCCTCAATTATGACGCACTTTCAATTAAAGTTTAAAAAGTCCAACAAGTTCGAGAGTATAGTAAAATAATCCTCTTCACCTTTTCCCCTCTTGTACCGCTCTGCCTGCTCCTTTAAATCATAGTCCTTTCTTCAGGCAGGGATGGTTCGCAGACGCCTGGCTCTGCTCCAAAAAAATCGGAGCAGAGACGACGGCCAGCTGGGAGCAACCCAGGCTTCGGGGGAGTTCGATCCTTCAGCCGCCCAAGCTCCAAGCTCAGGCGGCCTCGGAGAACTCTACCCCTACCTGGGGCCTCACCCCCTCCTCTTCTCCCGAGGAGGGGGCTTCAATTTCGCCCGAACAGCTGATCGGCGCTGTTCGGGCGAAAAAACAAACAGCTGAGCCGCGGGCAGCCAAGGGAGGCTGTCTTCGGCGCCAATGTTTGTTTTAACATTGGAAATATTATTGATTAAAATACGAGATTCAAATAAAATTAAGGGAATTAAAATAAGAGATCAGGTTTATAGACTGAGAGTGTTTGCGGATGACCTGGTTATTACAGTAAGTCAACCGACTTACTCAGTTGTAGAGCTGATGGAGATAATAATGTTATATGGGAAAGTTTCTGGATTTAAGATAAATACACAAAAAACTAAAATATTGTCTAAAAATATGACTATAGAACAAAAGGCTGTTTTAGAAGAGTTAACGGGATTTGAAATAGTTAAGAAGACTAAATATTTGGGGGTTTATTTGTCAGCTTCAAATGTGAAGTTATACAAGAGCCTTGGTGGAGCAGTGGGCTAATGCCTCCTTAAGTAACACCAGCTGCCTGCAATTCGTGCAGAATTTTTATAAAATGTTTTATAGGTGGCATTTAGATCCTAAAAAACTAGCAAGTATGTATCCGAACTGTCAGCCCAAATGTTGGAGATGTGGTTGTGAGGATGCAACGTATTTTCATATATGGTGGACTTGTAAAAAAGTCAAAGCTTTTTGGATTAAAATTTGGTGGAATATGCAAAAGATATTTAAGAAAAAGATAAGGTTTTCTCCGCAATTGTTTTTGTTGGGTATTATTACAGACTTTACTGTTATAGATACTAAATTGGTTTTGAATTTAATTACGGCAGCAAGACTTTTAGTAGCGCAATATTGGAAAAAGGAGGAACTGCCGACTATAGAAGAATGGACTTTGAAAGTTTCCAATTTGGCGGAAATGGCAAAGATCTCAGCTTACTTGAAAGAACAATCGCAACAGAGATATATTGTGGAATGGAGAAGATGGATTGAATATATTCAGAATAAATATGGGACTAAAAAGTTTCATTTAGCATTTGAATAAGTAGTGGTTTTATATTATTAGTTATTTGTTATTTGTTAGTAATATAATTATGACTATGGAGAGTTAAAGCGCGATAGAATTTAATGTTTTATTCTTGTTGTTAGCATATTTTAGCTTATGTTTCTAAGTCTATACCCTGTATTCAGCTCTGGGAAGTCAGGGAGGGGGAGGGGAGGGGAGGGTTGGGGAGAGGGGAGGGGGAGGAGGGAGTTTCTTTTTTCTATCTAAAAATGTATTGTAAAACTTTTCAATAAAAAAAATTCAAATTTTCATGTACTATGCATGTATGAGGAATATTATTTATTCTTCCTCACTCACGGAAAGAAAGCTTTAAAAATCAGACATTAAAAGGCTTAAATAAGTTTCTTGCAGGTAAACTAGCACCAATAAAGGACAATATTTGTAGCTCAGGGTTGAAATGAGGAGTCCTTGATGCTCTCTGAGCTTGGTTGTTTTCTTGCAGATGCTTCATTACCCAAACTAGACAACATCACCAGTGATAAAAGCTCAAAACCATTTGGAGTTGTTGGATTTATCCATGGCCAATAAGAGTTTATTTTGCTTCAACAGTTATCTGTGAAATTTCTTTTGGAGAAGGAGTTTACATTCTACACCCCAAGAAGAACAGAAGAGCTTTTGGGATGGCATTGCAAAGGGATGCAGAAATTGCAGCAGAAAATCATAAATGCTTTTGAAGAGTAACCTGAACTTTCATTGTTGGGCAAGAGAACTTGCCTGCTGACGTTAACTTTTTTTCAAAAATCTAACCATTGCTGCTCTTTTTTTTATTCTCTGCCTAGTTACATCTTATCCTTGCCTCAATCCTTTGTTTATTTTTTAGTCCTCCCCATGCTACTATCAATTACTTTTTCATCTGCTTTTCATCTTTTTCACTGCTTCTGCTAAAATAAGTGAGAGAGGTCTGTAGACGTGTATACTGTTGTTTTGTGTGTGAGAATGATTTTTCTGTGAAAGAGAGAATTTTGATGTATGCACATAGGGTCAATTAATTTAAAATTGGATGCCTTATTGGTCAGACAATTAACTGTAATCAACAATAGCAATAACACTTAGACTTATATACTGCTTCACAGTGCTTTACAGCCCTCTCTAAGCAGTTTACAAAGTCTGCATATTGCCCCCAATGATCTGGTTCTCATTTTACTGACCTTGGAAGGATGAGTCAACCTTGAGCTGGTGAGAATTGAACTGCTGGCAGTCAGCAGAATTAGCCTGCAATACTCCATTCTAACCACTGTGCCACCATGGCAATAATTCTTTATATAGATAATACCTGATACCTCCAATTTTACGTGGCAAAAAACCCGAATGACATTTTATATGCACACATGCACCATGCACACATGCTTGCATATGTCTAATTAGAGCACACATTTATTTGAGATTAGTTTCAACAGGAATTGAGAAACTTATATTTTATGCTTTTTTATCTACTCTTTCTTTAGTATAGGGGTGGTGTGATGGTTGAGCTCATCTTAAATTAAGGTATATATACATCTGGTAATTTGTAATTTAATGCAGAAATTATGAAGTAGGTATTCCAGGGTGATATGAACAGTTCTGAAAACAACTTATTCTGATTCTGATTATAAATTGTTCAGTAATAATAAAGATGGGAGTAGGAAGGGAAGCAGAAACACATATGATAGAACAATGAAACTAAAATGTATCTGGCTTTGATTATTCATTGATTTGTATAAAATGTGTAAAATTTGCATATGAACCAGATCTTAAGGGAGAGGAGGAGGAGACATATTGAAGGATACTCAAGACAATTACATTAGGTGTAGATGTGTTAATCAACCAGTACATATAATACAAAATTCTAATAACTTGCTTGGAATAACTTCCTCATGGACTTTATTCAATACAAACTTCAATCTTTTCAAAGTGACTTTCTACCCTTTGTTTGTATCAGCATCACTGACACCATGCATGTTCACCTACTATCATCTATGGAGAACATTTTTATTGACCATAGCACATTTTCCCTCCACACTGTAATCCCACCTTTTCTTGGCTTATTAGCTATACATAAAAACACTTGTTAGAACAATGCATATCAACTCAACACAAATTTCAATATTTATAGAAATTATAACAACATATGAAATATATGGAAAAAAAACTGATGAACTGAAAAACTAAAAATTAGAAGACTACATATAATAACTTTTTAAAAAACATTTTATTAGTTTTCCAATGTTTACAATAATATCTTTAAAAAGCAACGTGGTGTCCGAGTTACAATAGTTCCATTACAGACAAATACATATGATTACAAATCTCCATGTTATTTATAACCAATACCTCCTCTCTCTTTTTTCTTCGATATATACTATCTCTTACCTAAATTAACATATTTCTTATTACTATCCATCAATCATTTAATAGTTTATTTTATTTTATTTTTTGGATATATATCCATCAATCCTTTAGTATATTTCATATTTTAACATTCCATCTTTAAAACATCAAACACTTTATCTATTTTTCCTAGCTTTAATTTTACATTGATATTAAAATTAAAACGTTTAAGATTTCTCAATTTCATATTACTAAATAACCTCTTTTTCCTTTATACAATTCTCTTCAATACCTAGTAATGTAGTCCAGTTCTCATTTATCTCATTTCTATATCTATATCAATTATACAATATTTAAAATAGTAATCATTACGATACAAATCACAAGGAGAAAAAAAAGGGAAAAAAGAGGGGAAAAAAAGAAGAAAAAAAGAAAAAGAAAAGAGGACAATAAAATGTTCTTGTTTCTCATTTATAGTTTCCACATATTAAAAATTAACCAAAATTTGTTCCATTTTAACATTCAATACATCTCATGTCTCTGCATCCCAATATATTAGTTACTGTACATTCTATCATTCTTAGCATATATATACTTCTTAACCCATATCATTTAGAAAAACTCAACATTTCAATGTTGATATTCATACATTTGTATTTTGTTTTTTATTTTTTATTAGTTAATCAATTTTTTTATCTACTCATCAAAACATTCTCGTAATCCCAGTACCATCCTGTCTATTTTAATATTATCTATTTCAGGCCTCTTAAAAATGTTCATATTTCTTCAATCTTATTCTTGCTTTCTTCCTTTGCCATGTCATTTTGAGCTTCTTTGCCTCAGGGTCATCAAAGCATTCTTGCATTACTATATCATATTGAAATGGACCCCCAGTCTCCACCTTTGAAGAATTAAAGAATCTGCCAGCAGCACCCCATCTTATTATTTTCACCTCTTGATACAATTGTCCTGGTGCAAATAAACTTCCTTCCATATTTTCTGCATCACCATCTTCAAAAACCTGTATTTGTTGACTGTTTAATTCTTCTGCCAATGTATTTAATTGTTCAATTTCTTCTGTTGAGTTCTGTCCCAGTAAAATATTAGTTGTAGTCACAGTTTGAATTTGAGTTTGTTTCATCGAGATGCTTTTTAATTCTTTTCCAAAAGCTCTTATTTCATCGCCAGTTGTAGAAAGGAGCTGATAAGTTTGGTAAGATATTTCCCACAGAGCATGAATTTGTTTTTGAAACTCTTCCATTGTAAATTTTCACATCTGGTGTTCAAGGTTACTCTTTATCTTGTTTTCTCAAATATTTTCTTGGTTTGTTTTTTTAAGAGAAAGTCAAAATTGCAATTTCAAATTTAGCCACTGAGTGTCCCCCAAGTACTTTAAAAGTTCTTTTGTTTTGTTATTTCTTTCTTAAACGTTCTTTTGTTTCCAAAAAACACCCCTGAATTTGTTCACCGCCTTCCAAAGGGAGGGTTAAATTCCCCCTCCCTCTCCACAGGGGGGAAAGTACTTAGCAGCTTAATTAGGTGAAAAGAAGATGATTAAGGTACAAGAGAGGAATCTTACCCTCGTCTCTTCCACGCTGCTTTAATGTTGCCTGATGGTAGATTTGACTTCGGCTGTCTGCAGCCTAGGAGATGGCCATATTCCTATGGTCAGTCTTTCGGGAATGCAGGCACTAACGAGGGGGTTGCTGCCCCCCCCGCATTTCTGCAAAAGCCCCTTCTGTCTGGACACCCCTCCAAGGCGACACTTCGGTCCTTTTAGGACCCCCCAGCGATGCGAATCTGGATGTGGAAGACGGGAGCCGTCCTCCAGGTGTCCATTCACGGCTGTCAGCAACCTGGAAGCCAAGACTACATATAATAACTTATTGAAGGACAACAAATTCATTCCTAGATCTTGTTGTAAACAATTTACCAAATTTTCTACTGAAAAATGTTAAGTATTGCTTCCCCTTGCTTCTTATGCTTGATTATTGGAGCAGGTTTGATTGTTGTAGCAAAAATATTGAAAAAATCAGACTAGATTATTGGATCCATGTTTAAGAGACTTTAAAAATCATTTGCTTCATGACCAAGAAATATAACCCCACAAATGTTTAAAATTATGCTAATGGAAAATGAGGCTTTGTAGATAGATGTCCCTGACATTAGTAGAGGGGTTACTTTCTTTTCAAAGGATCTGTTGTATAGCACTAGATTTTTCCAAAACTTGGTATAGTACAGAAGCTTGGGGAAATTAGGATGGAAAATGCTTATTTTCACTTTTTCAGAATTATTTTCCAGAGAATTATTCTGTAGGATTTGGAATGGAATCAGTGGATGCCCTGCTCTCTGCTTGAGATGACAGAAATAAATAGAAGTTTATTTATTAATTAGAAACAACTCCCATTTCTAAAAGAAAAAAAAACATGTAATTGTATGTTATCAAGAATATGAAACATACTGAAAGTTAATATAAAGTTTTTCTTTGTATTAAGTCTGTTGATAACTTAATATAAATGTTATGCATCTTCAGGAACACCAAAGTATCTCCTTAAAATTTATTTGGATTTGAATCCCAAAAGTTCTTTGACAGTATATGGAAGCAGGAATACAGTTCCTGTTTGCAACACTATAAAACAAGGATCCACAACCTATGGGTCAAAGCCTGGTACTGGGCCATCGGCTCTTGGCCAGTGGGCTGCAGAAATGGCTGGCCAGGGCACACATTCCCCCCACTTACGCTAGCACCCCATTTGCGTTAGCAAGTGTGCAGGTGCAAACGGGAATGCTAGCATGGGGGGCGTGCACGCCCCATTTGTGATGCATGAAAGGGCTGCTAGCACAGGTGTGTGTGTGGCCCATTTGCACGTGTGAACAGGTGCTAGCCGCTGCGAGGGTGTGTGGCTGTTCATGTGTGCGCATGGCACCAGTGCATGTTGCATGCATGAATGTGGCTGCTAGTACTGCGCCAGTGGGCATGGCCCCATTTGCATGCATCCATGCAGGCGCCCATGCAGTAATTTGGAAGCTGGTCTCCCCTCCAGGCCGCAAGCCCGGAAAGGTTGGAGAACTCTGCTATAAAGCACAAGCATCCTCTCATAGAATGACATGATGACCTCAGAAAAATGCACAACTAATTTTGGACCATACAATACTTTAGATTTGATCTCCAGAAGGTGTTTCAATATTTCTGAAGTACTATACATAGCAAAACCCAAAGAAATATCCCCTAAACCTTCCAAAGTCTAAAGAGCATTGTTTTATTAACAGGATACATTCCAGATTTTCTATCAAATGTTATTCCAGTCCACAAACGAGATGGAATTGATCCTTCCACTTTGTTTTTGCATTTCACTGACTGAGCCTACACTGGTATCAATGTCACCCAGTTTTCAGTAAAATTCTGAGAATTGCACTTCCTGATAGAAGGAGACTTTCAGCAGACACTTACTGTTTACCTGAACCAAGTGGGCAAAATACCTGCGCTTCAAGTATTGTCTAGTTCCAATTAATTGGTCCTGCTGCCAACATGACCTTTTCTCCATATAACTTCGTCTTAATGACCTTAGCAAGTGTATGGGGCAGGCTAGAAAGAGAAATAATTTTGAACTCTCATTTTTAACAAGCAGGGCTTTTTTTCTCATAGAACGCTCAGAACGGCGATCCGGAACCTTTTTTTTGCAAAAAAACAAAAAACAAAACAAAAAACAACCCAGGTCCCTTATTGGTTTTCCTAAGCCTATTGCAGGGCTAGCAATCTTGGCTCTTTTTTATGACTCATGGACTTCAACTCCCAGAAATCCTGAGCCAGCCACGCTGAGGGGAAAGGGAGAGGTTTCCAAGCTGAGCCATGCTGGCTCAGGAATTCTGGGAGTTGAAGTCCTTGAGTCATAAAAGAGCCTGCACTAGAGGAGGACATTAAAATTGTTTACAGGATTACTTCTTTAGGAACTAAACTTTTAGAATCTAAAACAGCTAATTCAGAAAAGCCAACAGGAAAGAACCTCACATTTTTCATCTGCTTCTGTCTTTTGGAAGGTAAAATTAGATAACAAAATAATCTATTTCTTATGTTAACATCTCTGCAATGAAATCAAAGGTAACAGGAAAGAAATGAGAAACATTTTTCTCAATGTAATATGTCTAATTTAGGTGATTCTAGAAAAAAATAGTATCTTTTGTACACTCTTGAAAACTATTTTGAATCTAAACAATTCTTAAGAATGAAATATTCTTAATTTGGACTTTACTTTTACTGTTTGGACTGTTGTGTGTTTTGAAAAATAGATTATTTAGAATCTAGTTATGTTGCACTTCAGTCTTTAAATAATTAACCTAGTATATACATAACAATATATGATGTTTTCCCTGGTGAGCTTAACATCAATAACAACATTTATTAAAAAGGCTAAAATAATTTCTGGGGGTATTATCTGTATAGTAAAATTTTGGACAAGCAGTGATCATGTTACATATGTGCATAAGCGTAGTCAGTAGCATATGCCTTTTTAAAAATATCAAACATGCAAAGAAACAAAAATAAGTCCAAAATATCTGTATTACATCCAGAAATGCCAACTTTGCAAACAATATTTCTCATCCATAACTATGGCACCCTAAGGATACCTGCATATATGCAAATGTTTCTCTGGGATCAGTAACGCAACAGGGATTGCTTTTTCCTTCCAGTAACATATACCTAAAACCAGTTTATTGTATTTGGCAATTGTACTAAAAAAAATCTCATTCATTTAATTTGAAATCAAGTGAAAAATTGATTTAAATTATTTTATTAAAACAAATTAATGGCAATTCTTTTATAAAAAGTTGCCTCAAACAAAATGAGTTTGACATGCCTGCTCTAGATAGTTGAATGCTCCAAAATAAATTCTAGACCAGGCCTGTACATGCAGCCTACCAAGCACCCTTGGACAGAGCACAGACTTTTTTTTTTTAAAAAAAGTAATACAATCATCACCACTGCCCTGAAAGTCATGTTGCCTAGTGCCTCCATGGCTTACCATGACCACAAGCTCCAACACTGTAGATGCTCCTCTAGTCACCAAATCATTGATTAGCCCACCAGCATTCCTTTGCAGACCACAAAGATTTTTAATTTATCAGTGTGGGCTTTTCCTTTCTACAAGATAATAATAATAATAATAATAATAATAATAATAATAATAATAATAATAATAATAATAATAATAATAATAAGAAGAAGAAGAAGAAGAAGAAGAAGAAGAAGAAGAAGAAGAAGAAGAAGAAGAAGAAGAAGAAGAAGAAGAAGAAGAAGAAGAAGAAGAAGAAGAAGAAGAAGAAGAAGAAGAAGAAGAAGAAGTAGTAGTTGGAAGGGACCTTGGAGGTCATCTAGTCCAAGCCCCTGCTCAGGCAGGAAACCCTATACCATTTCAGACAAATGGCTGGCCAGTCTCTTCTTAAAAACTTCCAGTGTTGGAGCATTAACCACTTCTGGAGGCAGGTTGTTCCACTGGTTAGTTGTTCTAACTGTCAGGAAATTTCTCCTTAGTTCTAGGTTGCTTCTCTCCTTGACTAGTTTCCATCCGTTGCTTCTTGTCCTGCTTTCAGGTGCTTTGGAGAATAGCTTGACTCCCTCTTCTTTGTGGCAGCCCCTGAGATATTGGAACACTGCTATCATGTCACCCCTCACCCTTCTCTTCATTAAACTAAAGGTAAAGGTAAAGGTTCCCCCGCACATGCGTGCTAGTCATTTCCAACTCTAGGGGCCGGTGCTCATCTCCGTTTCATGCTGAAGAGCCAGCGCTTGTCCAAGGACGTCTCCGTGGTCATGTGGCCGGCATGACTAGATGCCAAAGGCGCACAGAATGCTGTTACCTTCCCACCGTAGTGGTCCCTATTTTTCTACTTGCATTTTTATGTGCTTTCGAACTGCTAGGTTGGCAGAAGCTGGGACAAGTAACAGGCGCTCACTCTGTTAAGCAGCAGTCGGTATTCGACCTGCCAAACTGCCAACCATCTGATCGACAAGCTTAGCGTCCTAACCCAGTGAGCCACCACGTCCCTATATGTAGTTCATTAAACTACACATACCCAATTCCAGCAACCATTCCCTATATGTTTTAGCCTCCAGTCCCCCAATCATCTTTGTTGCTCTTCTCTGTACTCTTTCTAGAGTCTCGACATCTTTTTTACATTGTGGTGACCAAAACTGGATGCAATATTCCAGGTGTGGCCTTACCAAGGCATTGTAAAGTGGTATTAGTACTTCACGTGATCTTGATTCTATCCCTCTCTTAATGTAGCCTAGCACTGTGTTGGCTTTTTTGGCAGCTGCAGCACACTGCTGGCTCATATTTAAGTGATTGTCCACTAGGACTCCGAGATCTCTCTCACAGTTTATTTATTTATTTATTTATTTATTTATTTATTTGTTTGTTTGTTTGTTTGTTTGTTTGTTTTTATATACCGCCCTTCTCCCGAAGGACTCAGGGCGGTGTACAGAGCAAGGTAAGTATACAGTAAAACAAAAGTAAAACAAATGAAACCCCAAAATCTATCAGGCCAGGCCGGCTTGCTGGAATAGGTAGGTTTTTAACTCACGCCAGAAGGTGCAAAGGTCGGGGGCCATCCGGATTTCGGCAGGCAAGCCGTTCCAAAGGGTTGGTGCACCCACTGAGAATGCTCTCCCCCTGGGGGCCACCAGCCGGCATTCTCTGACCGGTGGCACCCTGAGGAGGCCCTCTCTGTGGGAGCGCACAGGACGGAGGGGTGTTGACGCTGGCAGTAGGTGCTCCCATAGGTAATCCGGACCCATGCCATGTAGGGCTTTGTATGTCATCACTAGCACCTTGAATTGAGCAAGGTACCACCTATACTATACCTGTGCATTTTGATTTTTCCTGCCTAAATGTAGAACCTTTTTCCACAATTGAATTTCATTTTGTTAGATAGTGCCCAGTGTTTGAGTCTGTCCAGATCCTCCTGCATCTTAAGCCTATCTTCTGGAGTATTGGCTATTCCTGCCAGCTTGGTGTTGTCTGCAAATTTGATGAATTCCCCATCTATCCCCTCATCCAAATCATTGATGAAGATTATTATTATTATTATTATTATTATTATTATTATTATTATTATTATTATTATTATTATTATTATTATTATTATTATTATTAATTAAACTTATATATCGCCCTTCTCCTGTAGGACCCAGGGCGGTTCACAAGGCAATTAAAACAACATAACAATACAAAAAGTTAATAACAATTAAAATAGATTAAATTTTTCTTGATTAAAAATCTAACACCCCTATAACTCTGATTAAAACCCAATTACAATAAGTTAAAAATTAAAAATTAAAAATTCTCAGTCCTGGCCGGAAAGCTCAAAGAGCCAGGTCTTCAGGTCCCGGCGGAACGAACGAAAATCAGGGGCAGTCCTGAGCTCTACGGGTAACTGGTTCCAGAGGGCTGGCGCACCCACAGAGAAGGCCCTCCCCCTGGGTGTTGCCCGCCGGCAGTCTTTTGCCGGTGGCACCCTGAGAAGGCCCTCCCTGTGGGAGCACACAGGACAAAGGGAACTTGATGCTGGCAGCAGGTGTTCCCTCAAATATCCCGGACCCAAGCCATTTAGGGCTTTATAGGTCATCACCAGCACCTTGATGTTGAAGAGCTGCACAGACCTCTTCTAGATTTTCCTCTTGCCTTTCCGGGTTAACTCATTGGTCTGTCATTGAGCAAGAATTGACTTTGTAGGGAAGCATATTATCATTTGATGTGTATTTAACATATTTCTACCTTTATTTACCAATTATATAATATTTGTATGCAATCCACATGGCGAGGTTTGGGGAAACTTACAATAGAAAAAATATATTTTTAAAATCATAAGATTAAAACATCGCCTGGCCCGCACCGCCTCCGCTGCCCGCATTGTGCAGCCCCGCCATATAGAGTGGGCTCTGCTGCTCCCACAGCACCAGCCGCACCGGCTCCGGCCCCAGGGAGGGGAGCCTGCCGCCAACACCCTTTGCACCTGTGACTGCAGCAGCACTGCCCCCCCTCACCCTCTGCCTCCTGCGCCCGCCAAGATGAGAGTTCCGGCACCTTTTTTTTTTTTTTAGAAAAAAAGCACTATTAACAAGTATATTTCTTATTTATTTGTTCCTTTCACCTAATGCAAACAGAAAACCTGACTTTATAAATAAGGCTTCTCTATAGCAATGTAATATCAAATCCCTATGTTTGCCTTCATATCTATTACATTAGATAAATTAATTATGACTCTCCAGCACATAGCTGACTTGGTTCTTAAAAAAGCTAAGCAGAGTCAGACCTGATTAGTACTTAGTACTTGGATGGGAAGTAATAAGGAAATCCCAGTGGTGTAGACTAGACTGTGATTATATTATTAAAAATCCACAAAAAAGGGAATGACAAACACCACCCATAGTTTTGCCAAGAAAACAACATCATGGACACACCCATGGAGTCATCAAGAATCAAGCACAATTCAAGGGAGTCATTAATTAATTAATTTTAATTAATTAATTATATAAAAAACCTCTCACAGAGGCTCTCGGCAGTGTATAAAATAGCAATAGCATTTAGACTTATACAAGACTTCACCGTGCTTTAGATCCCTCTCTAAGCAGTTTACAGAGTCAGCATATTGCCCCCAACAACCTGGGTTCTCATTTTACCAATCTCAGGAGGATGGAAGGCTGAGTCAACCTTGAGCTGGTGAGAACTGAACTGCCAAACTGCTGGCAGCTGGCAGTCAGCAGAAGTAACCTACAATACTACATTCTAACCACTGCGCCACCATGGCATAAAAATATAATAGAAGTAACAATAAAAATAAAAAGTAGTAAATAAGAACAAATGACGGTGTGCTAATTTTCCATTAGCTAGTTAATTACTGAAAACCACCGGGGGAAAAACATGCAGAAGGCTATAACAGTAGGGCCTATTTTTATTCTTTCAAAGAGTAGCTACCAATAATGTGCCTCCTCCTATTATACTTCCCGATAGAAGTATACTTCCTGATAGACTTTCAACAGACACTCACTCTTTACCTGAATCAAGTGGGCAAAATTTACTTGGGATAGGTTTCTAAGACTCCCAGAACATTGAATTGAACTCAAAAATATATTAGCAATCCATGCAGGTTCTGTAATAGCCACACTATGTAACAATGCCATGGTTGTATTGGGATGATCTTCAAACATATTCATTTCATATGTACTGTATGCTTTGTTACTAATGCATACTCCTTCATATGTTCCAAACATATTATAATTTAAGAATGCTAGAAAGGAAAAAGAAAAAGAGGATAAGCAGCAGCAAGATGGGTGGATTCAATTATAGTGGGGATGGATGTACCATTGGAAGATCGAAACAATAACTGGAAGACAGATCATTCTGTAGAAAATCTATCTTTATCTCTTTTAAGAAACACCGCCAACTTGATGATAGATGATGATCATCAGTCAATATATTAGGCCACCTACAGAGACAGATAAACGTGTTGGCTAGAAATGCCTTTGAAAAGTTTAGGAGATTTGGCAGCTATCCCCATTTTGAACAAGTCGACCTTGCTAAATTACATTCTATTTGTATCTGGGGCTACCTTTCTGAAGTTTGTAGTGGAGCCAGGCAACTGAAGCAGACATCACTTATGTTCCGCTGGTTTTTTCTTTTCTTTTTTAATTCCATTTATATCCCGCCCTTCTCTGAAGACTCAGGGCGGCTTACAAGCTTAGCAGTAGCCTTCATTCTATGTATATGCCTGCTTATTAGGGCTTTTGCCGCCGCCCCCCAAGCGGCATTATTACAAAGTCAGCTTAATTGCCCCCAACAATCTGGGTCCTCATTTTACCTACCTCGGAAGGATGGAAGGCTGAGTCAACCTTGAGCCTGGTGGGATGCGAACCTGCACTAATTGCAGGCAGCTGGTGTTACTTAAGGAGGCATTAGCCCACTGCTCCACCGAGGCTCTCATACTTGGGCACCATTTGAAGGAGTATTCATTGCTACATACTCCAAAATGGCTTGAGAACAATTTCTTTGCTTGTAGCTGTACAAAGTGACTCAGTTATTGAACTGAACTCTGAAGGTCACTAGCAAAGTCTCTCCAGCAAACAATTCTATCTGAATAAGACCAGTTGATAAGTAAATAAAGAAGCAGTATCTTCTCCTTGCTGTTTATCAATTCCCACTTTGAGTCATTGACTGAACAGACTGTCCATTGTCCCATCATGTCCCTGGCACTTAGCTTCACTCAAAATAACAACTCCAACCTTCTGGAAAAAGCAACTTTCAGGAGCCAGGATGTTCCTTAAAGGAAACCATTGAATGCTGATAACCCATACAAACTGTGAAACAATCTACAGCTTGGCAGGGAGGAGAGATTACAAGGAAACAATTAAAAATAAGACCAGACATGTTGAACTGTGAAAATGGGGCTGGAACCTTGGCCTTGGTCAGCATCCAAAGAGCTGTTTTGGCAAAGTCAGAGATTTACTCTTGCCCAGCCCAGTACAAAATTGGAGGAATTTATTTTTCTTTGACAGCTCACTAACCTGGCATAAAATATGTTGTTTTGAAATCCCCTTTGGTTTCAAAAATGCTTCCAAGTTGAGAAATATAGAGAAAGATTTCTAAACTAGCAGGGGTGAAAATGCCAGGATTCTTTGGATCTTGATCCAATTATTTGGGCTGGGCTAACACACACCAGCAATTTCATTGTCTAGTTTGAAGACTATGAAATTGAGAATGTTATTGATTTCTAGGAAGTTGAGTACAACTGCTGCTGGTTGGCATCATGGTCCAGATGTCTGGGACAACATTTTCTTCTTGTCATAAATTGCCAATATAAATCCTGCTACCACTTTCATTGGGCTCCAAAAATCATCCTATTATTATGTTTTAGTAGTTATGAAGCATGTGTCACCATTAAGCCAGATAAGGTGGCAGTAGAGAACATAGTGAACCATCCATGCCCAATTATATATTTATATATATACAGATTTTCATATATTAAACAAAGAACTTTAAAAGCTCCAAAATTATCTCCACTTTCTGACTGTGCAGAAAAAAAACACAAAGTACTGGATTGCCATTGGACCCAACTCAGGGGCTCCAATCTTGAAAAATTGAACTATTTTCTTGCAGATGTATTTCCAACTGTCAGCAATCAAATTGCTATGTTTGCTCTGTTGTCATTTAAACTCAGAAAGAAATATTTAACTTCTTAGCTGTAGCATTGACTTTATTTTGCTGTAATATTTTTATATCTAATACTCCTTTTATTACTTTGTTTTGCAATATTTTACTGTCATTTTACTGTATTTTATGGCACATGGTATGTTATGACCTTTGTTACAATAATACATGACTTGCTTACTTACTTACTTATTAATATTCCCTCACTCTGTCCTTCTGGCATTTATGTGGGAATATATTTAACCCTGAACAATAAATTTAAAGCATTTTAAAATATTTTTTAAAAAAACCTGCATAGCAAATAATCACTTGTAATCTCTTCTGTTGGAGGAAGTCTTTCAACATTGCCCTTTCATCTTGTAAATACATGAGATTAAAGGAAGAGAGAGAAAGAGAGAGAATATTAGTTAATAATGAAATTAAAATGAAGAATATACATACTCGGTGTGTGCATGTGAAAATTTTATTTGGCAGGGGGGAAAAATATTGCCACCATTAAATTTCTTTCCTTACAATCACTGAAGCTTCATGTTGTAAGAATGAAACTGTGGAAACAAAATAAAACCAAAAAGTCAGATTCCTGTAATTTTAGGACTTTTCCTTCTCCCAAGTAATTTCTTCAGAATCACCATACAGGTGAAACTCGAAAAATTAGAATATCATGCAAAAGTTCATTTATTTCAGTAACGCAACTTAAAAGGGGAAACTAATATATGAGATAGACTCATTACATGCAAAGCAAGATAGTTCAAGCCCTGATTTGTCATAATTGTGATGATTATGGTGTACAGCTCATGAAAACCCCAAATCCACAATCTCAGAAAATTAGAATATTGTGAAAAGGTGCAATATTCTAGGCTCAAAGTGTCCCACTCTAATCAGCTAATTAAGCAATAACACCTGCAAAGGGTTCCTGAGCCTTTAAATGGTCTCTCAGTCTGGTTCAGTAGGAATCACAGTTATGGGGAAGACTGCTGACCTGACAGTTGTGCAGAAAACCATCATTGACACCCTCCATAAGGAGGGAAAGCCTCAAAAGGTAATTGCAAAATAAGTTGCTTGTTCCCAAAGTGCTGTATCAAAGCACATTAATAGAAAGTTATGTGGAAGGGAAAAGTGTGGGGAAAAATGGTGCACAAGCAGCAGGGATGACTGCAGCCTGGAGAGGATTGTCAGGAAAAGACCATTCAAAAGTGTTGGGGACTTTCACAAGGAGTGGACTGAGGCTGGAGTCAGTGCATCAAGAGCCACCACACACAGACAGATCCTGGACATGGGCTTCAAATGTCGTATTCCTCTTGTCAAGCCGCTCCTGAACAACAATGTCAGAAGCGTCTTACCTGGGCTAAAGAAAAACAGACCTGGTCTGTTGCTCAGTGGTCCAAAGTCCTCTTTTCTGATGAGAGCAACTTTTGCATCTCATTTGGAAACCAAGGACCCAGAGTCTGGAGGAAGAATGGAGAGGCACACACTGCAACATGCTTGAAGTCCAGTGTGAAGTTTCCACAGTCTGTGTTGATTTGGGGAGCCATGTCATCTGCTGGTGTTGGTCCACTGTGCTTCATTAAGTCCAGGGTCAACGCAGCCGTCTACCAGGAGATTTTGGAGCACTTCATGCTTCCTTCCGCAGACGAGCTTTATGGGGATGCTGACTTCATTTTCCAGCAGGACTTGGCACCTGCCCACACTGCCAAAAGCACCAAAACCTGGTTCAATGACCGTGGGATTACTGTGCTTTGATTGGCCAGCAAACTCGCCTGACCTGAATCCCATAGAGAATCTATGGGGCATTGCCAAGAGAAAGATGAGAGACATGAGATTGAACAATGCAGAAGAGCTGAAGGCTGCTATTGAAGCATCCTGGTCTTCCATAACACCTCAGCAGTGCCACAGGCTGATAGCTTCCATGCCACGCTGCATTGAGGCAGTAATTGCTGCAAAAGGGGCCCAAACCAAGTACTGAGTACATATGCATGCTTATACTTTTCAGAGGTCCGATATTGTTCTATGTACACTCCTTGTTTTATTGATTGCATGTAATATTCTAATTTTCTGAGATTGTGGATTTGGGGTTTTCATGAGCTGTACGCCATAATCATCACAATTATGACAAATCATGGCTTGAACTATCTTGCTTTGCATGTAATGAGTCTATCTCATATATTAGTTTCCCCTTTTAAGTTGCATTACTGAAATAAATGAACTTTTGCACGATATTCTAATTTTTCGAGTTTCACCTGTAGTATTTTGGAACAAATGAGTCCCTTATACCTTTTTCATACATTTGGCATCACCTGGCAATGTTTACTACAGCCCATCAATTCAAAAACAGCCTTATGTGCCAGGAAGTCCCTTTGATTACTCTTGCACACACATTTAT